>NW_028119697.1:0-50000 GCF_965119305.1 Pelophylax lessonae
CAGCTCTACATACATTTTTCAGGCAGCGCCAATTACCTCATGAACTTTTCTACAAATAATAATTAAAAGGTAAAAAAAAGTCCATAGGCAATTAATAAGTGCAAAGTCCAAAAAATATTATCATTAAGTGCAAAGTCCAAAAAACTGTGTATTTTATAAGGTGCTCTCTTGAAGTGATTCGGAGTGGATGTGCGGATGAGCAAGGCCGGTGTGGACTATTTTACACCCTAGGCAAGACCAGCTACTTGCGCCCCCCCCAAAAAAAAAAAAAAGGGAAGGGGGTTAAAAACTCCTCTATGTCATACCCAGTGACCCTGATCTGATGGTTCCTCCATGTTATGCTTTCATACCCATATTCCTCCATATCACACTCAGGGACTTTGATGTTTTTCCATGTCACACCCTGGGACCCCAATATTCCTCCATGTCATGCTTTCATACCCACTGACCCTGATGTTCCTCCATGTCACACCCAGGGACCCCTGTGTTCCTCCATGTCATGCTGTCATACTCAGTGACCCCAATGTTCCTCTATGTCAGACCCTGATGTTTTTCCATGTCACAGTTGGGGACCCTGATGTTCCTCCATGTCATACCCGGAGAACCTGATTGTAGCGGAGAAGTAGTTCAATCTACAGAGTCTCCGCTGATAGACAGGAAAACAGGTAATAATCCAAATAGGCAGGTACAGCATACAATAATCCTGGTAACGTATAATATTCCCAACCCTCCACTAACCAGACGGCACATGGCTTGGAGGTCAAAACTAGACTGCCTTGTTTATTGAAAAACACAGGGATTTACACTCAGACAAAACCCCTCCCTCTTCGAGACATTCCACACACAAAGCTGAACATCCCATAATACCTTACTCTGCCAGACAGAAACAATAGGACAATAGGAGGCAGGTATTTAACAATAACAAACCCCCACCCATCTCCTGAGGGACACCGCTCAGACATATGATAGTCCCAAGTGAAAGAGTTCTCACTCTCTCCACATAAATGAACACTCCAAACACTTGGTTCTTAAAGGTATACACATGCAATGAACATAATGCATATACGAAGGACAATATACAGTGGCTGTGTTTGCCACAATGCTCCCCCAGAACCAAGCCGGCATAAACAGTCTGATCCATAACAGATCGGCTTGGGGATGTCCGGGGAGTACTCACAGATCATTTTTCCAGTTCAGTTTGTCGCGATAACCCGTCAGCATGGCCATTCTGTTTTCTGGGGCGGTAGTGAATAGTAAAGTCATAAGGTTGTAACACCAAACTCCAGTGCAACAACCGGGCTCAATACTGTTCTTAATCCAAACATGGAAGCGTCTGGACCTCAGAAGGCCATTAGGTCGCCGGGATATTGGCCGGGGCTCTGGACTGGCAGGATCGCTGAGGCCAACTGGCCTAGATCGTTTCCCAGTAAGATGTCGGTGGGACGCTCCTGTATCAGCCCCACATCAATCAGACCTGACCCGGCACCCCAATTCAAGTGGACCCTCGCAGTGGGTAGTCGGTGTACTGCTCCCCCTGCCATCCGTACCACTGCTGAGCCTCCGGTTCGGGCGGCATCTGGAACCAGGTGTCGCTTGACCAAGGTGAGAGTGGCTCCCGTGTCTCGGAGACCTTGAGCGGGCATTCCATTTAACTGGACCGATTGTAGATGATGCTGTTGGTTCTCCGTAGCGGCTTGCACCGGGTCAGCTTCATGAAGGGTACCCCATTGCTCCTCTGTGTGTTTGAACCTGGGTACGACTGGGGAAACCTCTGTGGGATAGTAGGGGACCGTTGTCTGTGCTGAAGGGGGTGACCCTGGTCGGATCCACGCAGCTTGGTTCCTGCTCTGGGTACAGTCTCGTCGATAGTGCCCAAACTGTTTGCACCTGTGGCACTGTACCCCACTGCGGGACGAGTATCTGGGTGTCTGGTGTTTGGAGGAGGTTCGCCCCGTCTGTGGTAGTAGTGGTCCTGTGGTGCGAGCCTGTTGCCGGGTAACAACCGAATAAGCTTCGTGGATGGTAGATTGGGGGACAAAAGCTGAAGTCAGCTCAGCCAGGTCTTTGCCCAAAATAACGTC
Source organism: Pelophylax lessonae (assembly GCF_965119305.1). Classification (NCBI taxonomy): domain Eukaryota; kingdom Metazoa; phylum Chordata; class Amphibia; order Anura; family Ranidae; genus Pelophylax; species Pelophylax lessonae. Next base: position 2,082 of record NW_028119697.1, read on the forward strand.
TGCGGGTAAATCCTGCATCATGCCCACCTCCACATTCCCTGACCCAGCTCCCCAATTCAGGTGTACTTTCGCAGTGGGAACTTTGAAAATGGCTCCCCCTGCTATTCGCACAGCTACAGAATCCCCAGTGAGTTGTCTGGATGCAATAAGGTGATTCCGGACCAACGTGATGGTTTCCCCAGAGTCACGTAACCCTTCTAGTTGTCTCCCCTCCAGGTGAACAGCTTGTCGGTGGTTTTGTCGATTGTCTGATGCCGCTTGGATGGGGTTAACCTCGTGTAGGGTGCCCAGGGGTTCCTCCATTTGGATTGCTGTGGAGGGTTGTAATGCAGGGGCTGCTTGGTAACAGTGTACAGCGGCTCGAGGTGCTGGTGTGTAGCCCTGATTCGGCCAGGGCTGACGAGGCCGATTCTGGGGACAGTCTTTCTGTATGTGCCCCATTTGGTTGCAGAGATGGCACTGGGTATGGGCTCGTGGTTGGTAACTGGGGTACTGACTGTTACCTCCTCCTGAACGTGGGTGTGCTGGTTCGGTGACGGCTGGTCGGTGATAGGGTTGCTGGGCAACTACCCTAGGCGGTGGTCGTTGTTCCCGTCTAGTGTCTTGGTGCTCATCTGCTAATTTGGCAGCCTCTGGAAGGGTGCAAGGTTTACGGTCCCTTACCCAGAGCTGCATTTCTTGAGGTAGTCTCTGGAAAAACTGCTCCAACAATAATAATTGCAAGACATCCTCTCGTGAAGTGGCTTGTGCTGCATCTAACCATCCGGTGGCCGCCCTGTGCAAACGATGGGCAAACTCAGTGTGGGAATCTTGGTCCTGCTTTTTAAGATCCCGGAATTGGAGTCGGTATGCCTCGGAGGTGATGGCATACCTGGTCAAAATCGCCTGCTTAACTTTCTGGTAGTCCCGGATGTCGGCATTAGGGACTGCCCGATACGCATCGGCCACCCGGCCAGACAATTTCCCAGCCAATACCTGTACCTGATCCTCTGGGTCAATGTTATGTAACTGGCACAGCCTCTCGAAGTCTTGCAAATACCCATCTATTTCTCCCTCCGTGTCCGTGAAGTTTTTAAATGCCTGGTACGGTATTTTGGGCTTCCCCTGGGTAATGTGGACAGGCGTTGGAGCTCTCTCCCCGGCTCGCTGACTTGCTTGGTGTTTGACCACCAGGTATTCCTGAACGTCCGCCATCAGCCGGTCCAGTATTTCTCTTGAGTGGGGCTCTGGGTAGTAGGCCAGTCTGCTCTGTAGTTCCTTGTCAAATTCGCTGCGTTCTGCCTCCTGTGTGCCCGCTGCAGGGTTTGCTCTGTCTCCCTCCATGAGCTCTGCTACAAGGGTCGCTTTTGTTTTGCGGCTGGCGTTTCCCCCCTCTAGCTCGCAATAATTCCTTCAATATAGTTCTTTTCAATGCTGCATAGTTCACCTCCATTCACCAAGCGTTCGTATACTTTGACATATTTCCCGAATGCTGGTTTTATCCAAATGGCTCGTTCCGTTGTGCTGCTGCCTCTCCTCTTTGTTCGGTAGTTACTGCCGATCGTGGATCTGCTGTGCGGTTTGCAATCCCGTCGCTTGCCACCAATTGTAGCGGAGAAGTAGTTCAATCTACAGGGTCTCCGCTGATAGACAGGAAAACAGGTAATAATCCAAATAGGCAGGTATAGCATACAATAATCCTGGTAGCGTATAATATTCCCAACCCTCCACTAACCAGACGGCACATGGCTTGGAGGTCAAAACTAGACTGCCTTGTTTATTGAAAAACACAGGGATTTACACTCAGACAAAACCCCTCCCTCTTCGAGACATTCCACACACAAAGCTGAACATCCCATAATACCTTACTCTGCCAGACAGAAACAATAGGACAATAGGAGGCAGGTATTTAACAATAACAAACCCCCACCCATCTCCTGAGGGACACTGCTCAGACATATGATAGTCCCAAGTGAAAGAGTTCTCACTCTCTCCACATAAATGAACACTCCAAACACTTGGTTCTTAAAGGTATATGCATGCAATGAACATAATGCATATACGAAGGACAATATACAGTGGCTGTGTTTGCCACACTGATGTTTTTCCATGTCACACCTGGGGACTCTGATGTTCCTCCATGTCACACCTGGGGACCTTGATGTTCCTCTGTGTCACACTTGGGGAGCCCAATCCCCCATGGCACACCCAGGGACCCCAATTCCTCATGGCACACCTGGTGACCCCGAACTCCTGTTACACCCGGTGACCCCTATACTCCATGTCAAACCTGGTGACTCTGCTTCCCCATGGCACACCTGGTGAACCCGATTCCCTTTCATACCAGTGATGCTCCATGTAACACCCAGGGACCCTGATGCATTTATACGGAGACTTGATTACACACAGGTGGATTCTATCTATAATCATTAGTCATTTAGGTCAACATTGGATCATTCAGAGATCCTCACTGAACTTATGGAGAGAGTTTGCTGCACTGAAAGTAAAGGGGCTGAATAATTTTGCCCGCCCAATTTTTCAGTTTTTTATTTGTAAACAAACTTTGAAATATCCAATATATTCTGTTCCACTTCATGCTTGTGTCCCACTTGTTGTTGATTCTTCACAAAAAATTACAGTTTTATATCTTTATGTTTGAAGTCTGAAATGTGGCAAAAGGTTGAAAAGTTCAAGGGGGCCGATGTAACGCTCCGGCGTTTGTTTAGTGAACTGGATTTGCAGCTGCAGAATTTCCACTCAGTAGTCGTGTAGAGATGTGTTGAATCACCATATCCAACTCTCCAGACTCATCATTGTGGTCCAGCCTGCCTCAGCATGCAAATATACAGACACTCAGATAAGATGTTCCTGGAGTGATAGGTTGTATACGATAGTATAGAGGTGATGTGCTGAAAGGACAGGCGTGAGTAGTGATAGCAATGATAGGCACTCAATAGTAATGTTCAGGAGTGTTAGCAGAAAAGGAAAATGGATGGGCCAAGGGGACTTTTAAAGGGATACTGTCATCGAGACAAATAGCAGAGAATCCACATATATGTAAAAATACACAAATTTTATTGATACAACACCAAAAATAAAGAAGAAGAACATTAAAAGTAACTATTATCGTGTTGACAAAACACTAATAATATTACAGCATACAGAGCAATTGGGCAGTACATACAATATACAGGCTTTGGGAGAGCCAAATATCCACGGAGGGTGGGTGTAGATCACGCTGTCCACTGCAGACCTTTGCCAGAGATGGTAAGACTGGTGGGTCTGGTGTGATGGACCTGGGTGTCTAAACACAAACCCAGCCCGACATGTTTCGCGGGTGACCGCTTCCTCAGGGGCAAATAACGTGGGTATGTATATCAACAATGCTACTAGAATTATTAAGAGAAAGCAAAGTCAGTGCATATCTATTTGGGAAACATGTCACATAATACATCTCATAACGGTAGGTCAAAACAGAGGTAAGCGCCAGCCAACATATAACCCACCTGTATAGCCGGTTCTAAAAGCAACTGGAGACCTAGGGGATCACGACTGGGACTAGTACCCCCCCGGCGGACATGGGAGCAGTCCACAACAAATAGGGGTCCAAATCACAACGTTTAAGGTAACTGTATTCTGGATAATGAAAAGTGTATAATCAAAATGGGATAATTGCGTACATGCTTGTATATGTCAGCTCCATAGTAGGAGGAGAACTTACCAAATACAGTATACTTGTATATGTCCCCTGTAGTGTCTCATGACAGGGCTAAGGGGTGGCTGCTGGAGTAGCCAGGACTGGTGAACGGAAGATTGGGTCGATATCAGGACCAAACAAACCTTATGTCCATAAGGAGACAGAAAAAACGCAATATTGAAGTGTTTGGTTCAAGCCAATGCGTGAACGCTACAGAGAGAAAGTGGAAAGAAGGATAGACCCATCTCAGTAACTTGAGAGTAGCCTGTAGACACCACGTGCTATAGATAAACCAAAACTAAACCAAAGATCCTAAATCAAGTGCACGCATCACCAAAAGTGAGTGAATAGAACCAAAGAGTGAAGGTGAAATGATCGCAAAAAACGTGGAGTGTGACAATAGTATACATAAAGGGATGGGGGTGTGAAGAAATCAGGACGGCAAGAAAGACCCATAAAGTGGATGACAAGAGCCCAGGTGTCTCAAAGAGTGATAGTGTTAGAATGATAAGCAGCAGAGAGTCCAATGAGAAGGACAGCATAATAGAGCCATGTGCTATATTTACCTAACGCTCCTCGCAGTCCGGTATCCCGTAGCCGAGTGAGTGTCTCAGTGGGGATGGCGCCTATATGAGGAACCGCTCCACCCCAAACACAGCTGGGTCGGTAATCAGCCGGCCACATGATAGCTGTGTTCGGGGCAGACGCTCCGAATGCGCTTGTACACAAGCCGGCTCATCAAGATGCGCCGGATGTGACGTACTGCGCATAGCCAATGGGTGTGTCTGCGGCGCCGACGTAGACGAGTCACCGGATATCCAGGGACTGTCAGCAGTGTCGGTACCCAGACACTACACCATGGCTCAGGGACACATACTAAGTGTGTACCCAGACGGGCGTCACATGCCCGCCATGGGGAACATCCAGCAGGATCCTCCCATCCATAGATGGTGATGGAAATGGGTCCGGGTTGCTGAACAAGGGATAATCAGGGGAGATGAATGCCAAGTGGCGCTATACCTCTGTGACCATAACCAACAGATAATTGATATACAACAACAAGATTTTACATGTATACATTAAATCATATGGAGAAATATTATTATTGAAAACAAATGAACAAAACAACATAGTTATCATAAACATAATTTCAAATAATAGGGGGTTTGAGACAGTTGCATAACCTTCTGGGAGAAGCTGCTTCCCAGGTATGGAGCCTGATATTTCCCATATTGGGAATCAAGCTCATGAATATCATAGGATAATGGATCAGTTGGAAGAACAGGGTGGGGACAGAAAGAAATGGGAAGATAAAGAAGGGGGGGGGGAAATGAAGGGAAGAGGGAGGGAAAAGGAAAAAGGAAGGAGAAAAGGAAAGGAGTGGAAAAGAAATAGGAGGGGGGAAGGGAAAGAAGAGGGAAAAGAGGGAAGGAAAAAGAAGGGGGGTAGGGGAGGGGAAGAAAAATGAAGGGGAAGCCCTGACGGGGGAGGGGGGAAAAGAAAGAGAATGTAGCAGGAGAGAAACCGGACAATCAAACTACCAACCATATATCTATAGAAATGACTTGTAGGAATGTGCCTCGTTTAAACCAGGATATGAGAGGGCATTGAGCCTCTCAATCCAAAGTGTTTCTCGTTGGAGAATGCGACGATCCCAGTTACCCCCTCTGGGGTCTGGGGGAATTACTTCTAAAACTCTAAAGGATATACATGTGTTATTGTATCTATGTCTGAGGCCAATGTGGCGTGTTACAGGAGTGAGTATCTTGCCACCCTCTGAACAGTAGAGATGGTCCCCTATTCTTTGACCTAGTTCACGGATGGTTTTGCCTACATAGAAAGCAGAGCATTGACATTGCATCAAATAGACTACTCCCCGTGTGGAGCAGTTAGCATATCGATTAAGTCTGTGTGATTGACCGTTGGGTAGTGAGGTGACCATGCCTTCCCTGATCCAGGGGCATCTGGGACAATGTCCACATGCATATGTCCCCGTAATTTGTGGGACTAGAGTGGTGTGTTCCCTATAGTGACTGGTGATCAACCGATCACGTAGTGATGTTGCTCTTCGGAATACCAATTCAGGAGAGTCCTTGACATATCTGGAGAGGATAGGATCTTCATCCAGTATATGCCAATTCCTCTCCAAAATTTTTCGTAATTGTAATGAGTTACTAGAGTATTGCGTGATAAATCTCACTGTCTGAGTATACTCAGACAGTGAGATTTATCACGCAATACTCTAGTAACTCATTACAATTACGAAAAATTTTGGAGAGGAATTGGCATATACTGGATGAAGATCCTATCCTCTCCAGATATGTCAAGGACTCTCCTGAATTGGTATTCCGAAGAGCAACATCACTACGTGATCGGTTGATCACCAGTCACTATAGGGAACACACCACTCTAGTCCCACAAATTACGGGGACATATGCATGTGGACATTGTCCCAGATGCCCCTGGATCAGGGAAGGCATGGTCACCTCACTACCCAACGGTCAATCACACAGACTTAATCGATATGCTAACTGCTCCACACGGGGAGTAGTCTATTTGATGCAATGTCAATGCTCTGCTTTCTATGTAGGCAAAACCATCCGTGAACTAGGTCAAAGAATAGGGGACCATCTCTACTGTTCAGAGGGTGGCAAGATACTCACTCCTGTAACACGCCACATTGGCCTCAGACATAGATACAATAACACATGTATATCCTTTAGAGTTTTAGAAGTAATTCCCCCAGACCCCAGAGGGGGTAACTGGGATCGTCGCATTCTCCAACGAGAAACACTTTGGATTGAGAGGCTCAATGCCCTCTCATATCCTGGTTTAAACGAGGCACATTCCTACAAGTCATTTCTATAGATATATGGTTGGTAGTTTGATTGTCCGGTTTCTCTCCTGCTACATTCTCTTTCTTTTCCCCCCTCCCCCGTCAGGGCTTCCCCTTCATTTTTCTTCCCCTCCCCTACCCCCCTTCTTTTTCCTTCCCTCTTTTCCCTCTTCTTTCCCTTCCCCCCTCCTATTTCTTTTCCACTCCTTTCCTTTTCTCCTTCCTTTTTCCTTTTCCCTCCCTCTTCCCTTCATTTCCCCCCCCCCTTCTTTATCTTCCCATTTCTTTCTGTCCCCACCCTGTTCTTCCAACTGATCCATTATCCTATGATATTCATGAGCTTGATTCCCAATATGGGAAATATCAGGCTCCATACCTGGGAAGCAGCTTCTCCCAGAAGGTTATGCAACTGTCTCAAACCCCCTATTATTTGAAATTATGTTTATGATAACTATGTTGTTTTGTTCATTTGTTTTCAATAATAATATTTCTCCATATGATTTAATGTATACATGTAAAATCTTGTTGTTGTATATCAATTATCTGTTGGTTATGGTCACAGAGGTATAGCGCCACTTGGCATTCATCTCCCCTGATTATCCCTTGTTCAGCAACCCGGACCCATTTCCATCACCATCTATGGATGGGAGGATCCTGCTGGATGTTCCCCATGGCGGGCATGTGACGCCCGTCTGGGTACACACTTAGTATGTGTCCCTGAGCCATGGTGTAGTGTCTGGGTACCGACACTGCTGACAGTCCCTGGATATCCGGTGACTCGTCTACGTCGGCGCCGCAGACACACCCATTGGCTATGCGCAGTACGTCACATCCGGCGCATCTTGATGAGCCGGCTTGTGTACAAGCGCATTCGGAGCGTCTGCCCCGAACACAGCTATCATGTGGCCGGCTGATTACCGACCCAGCTGTGTTTGGGGTGGAGCGGTTCCTCATATAGGCGCCATCCCCACTGAGACACTCACTCGGCTACGGGATACCGGACTGCGAGGAGCGTTAGGTAAATATAGCACATGGCTCTATTATGCTGTCCTTCTCATTGGACTCTCTGCTGCTTATCATTCTAACACTATCACTCTTTGAGACACCTGGGCTCTTGTCATCCACTTTATGGGTCTTTCTTGCCGTCCTGATTTCTTCACACCCCCATCCCTTTATGTATACTATTGTCACACTCCACGTTTTTTGCGATCATTTCACCTTCACTCTTTGGTTCTATTCACTCACTTTTGGTGATGCGTGCACTTGATTTAGGATCTTTGGTTTAGTTTTGGTTTATCTATAGCACGTGGTGTCTACAGGCTACTCTCAAGTTACTGAGATGGGTCTATCCTTCTTTCCACTTTCTCTCTGTAGCGTTCACGCATTGGCTTGAACCAAACACTTCAATATTGCGTTTTTTCTGTCTCCTTATGGACATAAGGTTTGTTTGGTCCTGATATCGACCCAATCTTCCGTTCACCAGTCCTGGCTACTCCAGCAGCCACCCCTTAGCCCTGTCATGAGACACTACAGGGGACATATACAAGTATACTGTATTTGGTAAGTTCTCCTCCTACTATGGAGCTGACATATACAAGCATGTACGCAATTATCCCATTTTGATTATACACTTTTCATTATCCAGAATACAGTTACCTTAAACGTTGTGATTTGGACCCCTATTTGTTGTGGACTGCTCCCATGTCCGCCGGGGGGGTACTAGTCCCAGTCGTGATCCCCTAGGTCTCCAGTTGCTTTTAGAACCGGCTATACAGGTGGGTTATATGTTGGCTGGCGCTTACCTCTGTTTTGACCTACCGTTATGAGATGTATTATGTGACATGTTTCCCAAATAGATATGCACTGACTTTGCTTTCTCTTAATAATTCTAGTAGCATTGTTGATATACATACCCACGTTATTTGCCCCTGAGGAAGCGGTCACCCGCGAAACATGTCGGGCTGGGTTTGTGTTTAGACACCCAGGTCCATCACACCAGACCCACCAGTCTTACCATCTCTGGCAAAGGTCTGCAGTGGACAGCGTGATCTACACCCACCCTCCGTGGATATTTGGCTCTCCCAAAGCCTGTATATTGTATGTACTGCCCAATTGCTCTGTATGCTGTAATATTATTAGTGTTTTGTCAACACGATAATAGTTACTTTTAATGTTCTTCTTCTTTATTTTTGGTGTTGTATCAATAAAATTTGTGTATTTTTACATATATGTGGATTCTCTGCTATTTGTCTCGATGACAGTATCCCTTTAAAAGTCCCCTTGGCCCATCCATTTTCCTTTTCTACATTTAATTGGGACGTGGATACTTGTATTTTTACTAATTCTTTTGTTGGCTAGCTGTCCCCTTCGGTTTATACTACAGGAGTGTTAGCAGATGGAGATAGATAGTATGCAGATAGGTTAGCAATCATGTACAAATAACAGGTGGTAGGGGACAGCAGATGAAGTGTACAGGAATTGCTAACTCAGTGCAAGGATATAGATGGTAGTAGACTCAAGAGCTAGCAATCTATGTAACAGTGCAGATGATAGAAATAGTAATGCATAGATACCAACAGTCTTTAGTATGCAAGAGTAGATAGTGTAAGTTGATAGGAAGGAATCCCCTGTGGGGTACTTATCACTAGTCGGTTTAGAGAGATGAGGGGTCCGGTAATGAGATAAGGATCAGGTAGCGAGATACAGGATCAGTAGTGAGATACAGGATCAAGTAGCGAGACTCCGGTCTATCCAGATACTGGGGAAATAGCGAGATACAGGATCAAGTAGCGAGACTCCGGTCTATCCAGATACTGGGGAAATAGCTGGAGGCTTCGGCAGCGTCAGACAAGGCTGTATAACAAGCGGTTTGCACGAACACCTTGTGAGTGAAAGCCGCTGATTGAAATAGCCGCTCAGAGCGGCGCCTAGTGATGACGTCATGCGGCTTAAAGAGATAGGCAGGTATATGCGTTCCACCTAGCTGAAAAGGTGGGACGCAATGCGGAAGAAATGGGCTGGAAGGGTACCGAAGGTACCAGAATCTTACAGTACCCCCCCCCCTTAAGGCCGGCTCCGGAAGGCCTATAGCACTGGTCTCTCCGGGTATTTGGAGTGGAACCTTCGTATAAGCCTGGGAGCGTGAACGTCAGAAGTATCCAACCAGGTGTCGTCTTGGGGTCCATAGTTTTTCCATCTTATGAGATATTGGAGTTTCCCTCTGTGGATACGAGAATCCAAAATCTCCTTAATCTCAAATTTTTCTCCGCCCTCAACTTGTACTGGAGGTGGAGGCGAGATGGTAGGTCTTATTCCTTGGTTGGGAACATGTGGTTTCAGTAGCGACACGTGAAAGATGGGGTGTATTTTAAGATCTGCCGGTAAGGTGAGTTGAACTGCAGCTCTCCGAATGAGCTTCTCAATTGGGAAAGGTCCTAGAAACAAAGAAGGCCCAAGCTTTTTACTGGGGATCTTTAACCTTAAGTTTTTCGTAGATAGCCAAACGAAATCCCCAATAGCATATTGAGGAGAAGGTCTTCTACGGAGGTCGTAGTACCTTTTTTGTTGGCTATGAGCATGTGAGATGGTGGTGTTAAGTAAACCCAGAGAGTCTTTTATTTGGGTAAGATAGTCAGAGGCTACTGGGTTACTTGATGGCAGGATGCTGGTGGAAGAAGTGTGGGATGAAACCCATAGTTTAGGTAGAATGGACTTTGCTTAGTAGTACTGTGGGTTGCGTTATTGTAAGCAAATTCTGCCAGAGGGAGGAGGTCCACCCAATCATCCTGTAGGTATGAGGTGTAGCAACGCAAATATTGTTCAATGCACTGGTTGACTCTTTCAGTTTGTCCATTGGTCTGAGGGTGGTAGGGAGAAGTACGTTTTCGCTCAATTCGTAGTATATGACATAGAGCTTGCCAAAACTTGGAGATGAACTGTGAACCTCGGTCAGATAAAAGAGTCTTTGGAATTCCATGTAGCTTGAACACATGTTTCACTAGTAATTCCGCTGTTTCCTTAGATGAAGGTAGTCTGCGAATAGAAATGAAATGTGCCATCTTTGTCAGATGGTCCACTGACACTAGAATGGTAGTAAATCCTTTGGAAGGTGGTAATTCTACTATAAAGTCTAAGGACACAACTTCCCATGGAACTTTGGGTATTGGTAGACTGCAAAGTAGACCAGATGGTTTTGTAGTGTCAATTTTGGACCTTGCACAGATGTCACATGAGGAAACAAATTTTTGTACAGACGTCTTCATATCAGGCCACCAAAATTGCCTGGTGAGCAAATTGAATGTCTTAGTCATACCCATATGTCCTGCCATAGGTACGTCATGTGATAATTCCAAGATCTTGGTACGCATACCAGGAGGTATGTAGAGTTTGTCGTTAAAGTAGAGGAAGCCTTCTGCATCAGCACTTAGTTGTGGTGGTGGTGAATCCAGTCCTATACTGTGCAGAATCTCTTCCTTCAAGGAACGAACAACACCAATAATACGGTCATGGGGTATTATAGGAAGTGAAGGGATTTCGGCGCAGTTATCTTCGGTTAGCCGTGATAGCGCATCCGCTTTTTTGTTTTTGTCTGCAGGAGTGTAGGTCACTAGGAAGTTGAATCTTAGGAAGAATAATGACTAACGTACCTGCCGGTGGGAAAGAGTCTTGTTGGTCTGAAGGTATTGGAGATTCTTATGATCTGTATATATGAGTATTGGCAATCGAGTACCTTCAAGTAAATGTCGCCAATTTTCTAGTGCCAGTTTTATGGCAAGCAACTCTTTTTCACCCACTGGGTAATTCACCTCTGGGCTACTTAGTGATTTAGAGAAAAAAGCAACTGGGTGGAGTGGTGAAGTATTCGTTGGTCGTTGGGAAAGAACTGCTCCTAAAGCCATATTTGACGCATCTACCTCCAGGATGTATTGGAGGGATGGGTCTGGATGGCGTAGTATGGGAGCAGAAGTGAAGCTTGATTTTAACAAGCGGAAAGCTTTATTTGCTTCTTCAGACCATTTGAATGGTTTCTTTACACTTGTAAGTTGTGTGAGCGGTCTCACAATAGAAGAGAAGTTCTTGATGAACTTCCTATAGAAGTTTGAAAATCCAAGGAATCGTTGTAATGCCTTACGAGTTGTTGGTATAGGCCAATCCAGTATACACGATATCTTGCTCATATCCATCTTGATACCGTTCTTAGATATGATGTATCCTAGGAATAGTACTTCTTCCTTATGAAATAGGCATTTTTTCAATTTTATGTATAAATTGTGTGCGAGTAATCTGGATAGCACAAGTCTTACATGTCTTACATGTTCGGACAAGGACTGAGAATAAATGAGTATATCATCCAGATATACCACAACACAAACATCAAGTAAGTCTCTGAAGATGTCATTTATGAATCGCTGAAATGCTGCGGGAGCATTACATAACCCAAAAGGCATCACTAGATATTCGAATAATCCGTATCTGGTTCTATATGCCGTCTTCCACTTATCCCCATTACGGATTCGGATGAGGTTGTATGCCCCTTTTAGGTCCAATTTTGAAAAGTAGGTAGCTCCGCGCACTTGTTCAATGAGTTCGGGAATGAGAGGTAAAGGATAGCGATCCTTTATCGTAATGGTATTTAATTGCCTATAGTCAATAATAGGCCTGAGACTTAAATCCTTATTGCGGACAAAGAAAAGTCCTGCAGCTGTGGAAGAAGTAGAGGGTCTAATAAACCCTTTCGCTAAATTCTCATCCAAGTATTCCTTGAGATGAGAAAGTTCATCCTGAGAAAGAGGATAAACATGACTGAAAGGTAGTTTACTATTAGGGAGTAGATCAATAGAACAATCGTAGTCCCTATGGGGAGGCAATACTTGAACATTTTTCTCAAGGAAGACTTCTGATAGATCCTGATAACATGGTGGTGGTGAAATTTCATCTGACACCATGGACAGGATTTTTTTATATGATTGGAGGTTACACGTGGTCTCGCAGTAGTGAGAGGGGAAGGTTAGAGTCCGTGTTTTCCAATCAATGGTTGGTTGATGTATGTGTAACCAGGGAAGTCCCAAAATAATGGGAAAATGTGGTGAAGGTAATACATCAAAAGTGGTGGTCTCAGCATGAGACTCGTTAGCAGTAGCAAGGAGTGCTTGTGTCTGATTGGTAATTGGACCAGAAGATAACGGAATAGATTAGATTAGATTTTGAAATAATAGGTATTTTATTTAAAGCAACAAAACTAGTGTCAATGTAGTTACCACAAGATCCTGTGTCGATCATAGCCTTGGTGGTGATCCTATTGTGGTCCCACTGTAAGGTCAAATGAATAAAAAGATAGGGATTAGAAAAAGAAGTCGTTAATCCCCCCAGCAAGACATGTGAACACTCACCCTCTTTTTTGCGGACAAGGGGACAGACGCTTATCAAATGATCCGGGGAGGCGCAGTACATGCAGAGATTTTCAGATCTTCTCCTGGCTCGTTCAGTAGACGATAATGGTGGGCGTATGGTTCCTACCTCCATAGGAGTAGGTTCAACGGGCGAAACCCAAGAAGGATTGGATAATGGTACTCCCATTTTCTCAGCCTTTCTTTCTCGCAGTCGCCTGTCAATATTGATGCTGAGTTGTATTAAGGCATCCAAAGTGCCAGGTAAATCCGCTCGGGCGAGCTCGTCTTTAACGGCTTCTGATAACCCGAATCTGAAATGGGTTCGCAAAGATGCATCATTCCACCCTGAATCAAGGGTCCATCTTTTGAACTCTGCTACGAAGTCTTCAACAGGTCTCCTTCCTTGTTTTAAAGCCCTCAATTGGCTGTCAGCAGTACTCTGCCTATTTGGGTCTTCATATAAGCTAGCGAGTTCTGCTAAGAATAAAGGATAGGAGTTAAGAAGAGGGTCATTTTTCTCAAAGAGAGAGTCTGCCCAAGCCCGTGGATCACCCGACAAATATGAGATAGTGGTGCAGACTTTAGTTTGGTCTGTAGTGTAAGTACGAGGTTTTAAATTAAAAAGCAATTGACATGCGTTTTTAAATTCACGAAATTTTTTCCGATCACCTGTAAACACTAGAGGAGGGTTTATTTTGGGCTCACGAGGTTGAGCAGCAGTGAGCTGTGAAACACGGGCTATCTGCTGTCTCAAAGTCTGATTTTCATTTTTCACTTCGGCAAGGGAAAGGATTAATGCATCTACCTTTTGTGTTAGTTGTATCACATGAGTGGCTAATTCTGCTGAATCCATTTTTTTTTTTTTCAGGTTCGTGCAAACTGTAAACGGCGTTTGTTTAGTGAACTGGATTTGCAGCTGCAGAATTTCCACTCAGTAGTCGTGTAGAGATGTGTTGAATCACCATATCCAACTCTCCAGACTCATCATTGTGGCCCAGCCTGCCTCAGCATGCAAATTTACAGACACTCAGATAAGATGTTCCTGGAGTGATAGGTTGTATACGATAGTATAGAGGTGATGTGCTGAAAGGACAGGCGTGAGTAGTGATAGCAATGATAGGCACTCAATAGTAATGTTCAGGAGTGTTAGCAGATGGTGATAGATAGTATGCAGATAGGTTAGCAATCGTGTACAAATAACAGGTGGTAGGGGACAGCAGATGAAGTGTACAGGAATTGCTAACTCAGTGCAAGGATATAGATGGTAGTAGACTCAAGAGCTAGCAATCTATGTAACAGTGCAGATGATAGAAATAGTAATGCATAGATAGCAACAGTCTTTAGTATGCAAGAGTAGATAGTGTAAGTTGATAGGAAGGAATCCCCTGTGGGGTACTTATCACTAGTTGGTTTAGAGAGATGAGGGGTCCGGTAATGAGATAAGGATCAGGTAGCGAGATACAGGATCAGTAGCGGGATACAGGATCAAGTAGCGAGACTCCGGTCTATCCAGATACTGGGGAAATAGCTGGAGGCTTCGGCAGCGTCAGACAAGGCTGTATAACAAGCGGTTTGCACGAACACCTTGTGAGTGAAAGCCGCCGATTGAAATAGCCGCTCAGAGCGGCGCCTAGTGATGACGTCATGCGGCTTAAAGAGATAGGCAGGTATATGCGTTCCACCTAGCTGAAAAGGTGGGACGCAATGCGGAAGAAATGGGCTGGAAGGGTACCGAAGGTACCAGAATCTTACAGCCGAATACTTTCGCAAGGCACTGTAAATACATAAGGGAGGATATGATCACCATGTATAAATACATAAGGGGGGGGGGGTATGATCAACATGTATACATACATAAGGGGGGATATGATCACCATGTATAAATACATAAGGGGGGGGGATATGACCACCATGTATAAATACATAAGGGGAGATATGATCTCCATGTATAAATACATAATGGGGGATATGATCTCCATGTATAAATACATAAGGGGGGGGATATGATCTCCATGTATAAATACATAAGGGGGGATATGATCTCCATGTATAAATACATAAGGGGGGGATATGATCACCATGTATAAATACATAAGGGGGATATGATCTCCATGTATAAATACATAAGGGGGGGATATGATCTCCATGTATGAATACATAAGGGGGGATATGATCACCATATAGAAATGCATAAGGGGGGATATGATCACCATGTATAAATACATAAGGGGTCCATTTAGTTAACTCCTCAGTGTTGGGTTGTTCACTTTAAGGTCATCACGGAGGACAAGGGGGCGCTCTTTATGTCTGGAGGAAAAGAGATTTATTCCCCAAACACGGAAAGGTTTCTTCACAGTAAGAGGTGTGAAAATGTAGTGTAAGAATATTTAATAATAAATATCTCGCGCTCGTACTTAATTATGTCAGAATATTTATACTGCTCTGAATATAGCAGTGTATTTATTTATGGTTAATAAGCAAAGATCTGTGAAAAAGGAGAGTCTTCACCTATTGCCATAAATCAATGTCGTGAATTATTTTTAATTGATTAATTTCTTTTTAAAAGCATATACCAATCTTAGTGAGTACAGTCTACGGTATGGAATATATATAAAATATTTATTCTCAAGACATATAAATCACAATATATGATCAAACAAGAAATGACACAAAACAAATAACTCTAAATAAACTACTAATTTCAAACAATCAATGCAATGTGATGTTTAGCTCAATAATGAAAGTGAAACTGAAACAAAATGAAAGTGAAAGTAAAACGAAAGCAAGATTACCATTTCTTCCCAGGTATAGCATAAGCCATAAATAAATGTTCTATATAAACAGACTACAATGGTCTGCGCAATGCATAGCCGAAAGTCACTCACTGCAGATGAGTGAGAATAAGCCATGCAAAACGGAAGACTTAAAATTGCAAATAATGCACTTAATCTGATATTAATAAAAATGTATAAAAACAAAAATCAGCTATTTAGAGAAAAATCTACCATGGTTTATACGGCTGGGACTGTAATCTCATTACCCTTAAATATGCAATATAAAACATATAAGGAAAGAATAAACAATTGTTGAATAAAATCAAATAACATAGCAAGGCATATTTACCACACTTAAGATGGCCGCTAGCTTCAAATGGGCGTTACCAGAGTCCTAAGATGGATGCCAGTCTTAAGATGGTGGCTTCCCTTCAAGTTTCAGATGAATGATGGACAAGATGGAGTATGTCTGGATGAGTCTATCGAGTAATGTAATAGTGCGTGTGATGTAAGTGTATTGTCTGATGGGCAGTGTAATGTGTGTCCTATCTCTCATCTGAGTTGGTCTTTTATATGGTAAGAACAAAGAGCTATAAAAATTACCATAAGTAAAACCCAGAGGGATGAAACATTATCCCAATTGGTCGGGATATTCTATACCTAAACTGGTGAGGTCATAGACACACCTCTTTCGATAATTAACCCAATACTTGGTATAATAAAATTAAAGGAGGATTTCTCTATATGTAAGAGTAATCATAAAACACAACATAAAACTTTGTTCAGACTCCCAGTACATACATAAATGTCCATCTGTATCTCCATCATTCACCTTGGCAAGTAATGCCATTTCAATAATTATATTATTTAACACAATATAATATTTTTATATTGGAATATCTAAAATTATCTCAAGACTGCACCTGGTATTTCGTCTACAGGAGGCAGTATTGCACTGTTCATTAGATTTTGTATTTAACATACGTCACAACATACAATGGCCTACTATTTGCAAGTGACCTTATTGACCTATGGCTAGTGAAAGCCCATTAAATCACTTGTCTGTGTCTTACACTGTCAATTAAGATGTCTGGCCTGTAGGATTTACAACACCTTGAGCACTTAGACTAGACTAAGACAATTCTTATATAAACACTCCTACCACATGCCTTAACATGAAGTAATTAGTATTCACTTTAGTTTTAAGTCTAAGTAAGATTACTACTATGAGAATATAAACCCAAAATGTGATATAATGTTCCTAAATATATAAGTATATGCCTTACATAATATAATGACATAATTATGGCCAATATCTTCTCACATATAATAATGTATCTTTAAAAAAACTTATATAGTTCTCATTTTAAAATGTCTGATGAAAAACACTGAGCCATTGTCTATTGTTAAATACTTATAGACAGACTGGCACTACCATCCCCTTAACATCTGGTCAGACTGACTAAGTCTTATCTGATAGAGATGTCAAAAAGGCCTCTTATTTATGATTTTAAAAGAAATACAAAGATCTTTGTTGAAACCATAGACCCTTTGTAAACTTGTAAGAGACTTTTTGCAACAAGACATATATGAACCTTCTTTCACCTTAAAAACAAGATGGATCCTGTCCTGTTCAGAATCTCATATGCATAATATGAAATATACATGCAGGGGGGCACATTTGCTTTTGGGGGGCTCTCTTCTCTAAGTGGGGGGGACGATTTCTACAAGTGGCATGCACTTCTGATTCTGCAGAATTCATTCATCTCAATGTGCCATCTAATCCTTCTCTGTCTCCCCACAGGTATGTGTCCAACTTTGCTTGCAACCATCCAACATTGAAAGCGTGTACCTGCGTTTTCTAGGCTTTGTTTTAATGTGGTATGTATCCAACTTTGCTTGCAACCATCCAACATTGAAAGCGTGTACCTGCGTTTTCTAGGCTTTGTTTTAATGTGGTATGTGTCCAACTTTGCTTGCAACCATCCAACATTGAAAGCGTGTACCTGCGTTTTCTAGGCTTTGTTTTAATGTGGTATGTGTCCAACTTTGCTTGCAACCATCCAACATTGAAAGCGTGTACCTGTGTTTTCTAGGCTTTGTTTTAATGTGGTATGTGTCCAACATTGCTTGCAACCATCCAACATTGAAAGCGTGTACATGCGTTTTCTAGGCTTTGTTTTAATGTGGTATGTGTCCAACTTTGCTTGCAACCATCCAACATTGAAAGCGTGTACCTGCGTTTTCTAGGCTTTGTTTTAATGTGGTATGTTTATTTGTTTATCCAGCTGTAAACTGGTGCTGCTATATGCTTTCTTACCTTAGGCTCCATGCACACAGGGCGTCATAAAAACGTGCTCCAAAGCTGTTTACATAACGCCGGGAAACAGCAGCTGTAAAAACGTGCTTTCAGTAGCTTTTTCTACTATCGTTATTGCACGTTTGGCCACAGTAGCTGTTAGCAGCGTTTTTTTCTGCCTCCATTCAAAATCAATGGTTCCCTATGGGAGCCTATTGATTTGAATGGAAGTCACACCGCAGGTCGGATCAGGGTGATCCGACTTGCGGTGCGACCTGCACTGTGAGAATCTTGAGGGGGAACTCCACGCCAAAATGGGGAAAAAAACGGCGTGGGGTTCCCCCCCAGGTTCCAAACCAGGCCCCTCGGATCTGGTATGGAATTTGAGGGTAGCCCCGCGCCGAAAAAACGGCGTGGGTCCCCCCCAAAATCCATACCAGACCCTTATCCGAGCATGCAGTCCGGCATGCCAGGAAAGGGGAGGGGACGAGCGATCGGCCCCACCCCCCCTGGATCATACCAGGCCACATGCCCTCAACATGGGGGGGGGGTGGGTGCTTTGGGGCAGGGGGGGCTCTGCACCCCGCACCTCAAAGCACCTTGCCCCCATGTTGATGAGGACAAGGGCCTCATCCCCACAACCCTGGCCGGTGGTTGTGGGGGTCTGCGGGCAGGGGGCTCATCGGAATCTGGAAGCCCCCTTTAACAAGGGGGCCCCCGATCCCGGACCCCCTCCCTATGTGAATGGGTATGGGGTACACTGTACCCCTACTCATTCACCCCATAAAAGGCAGTGTATGGAAATAACGACAGGAGACGTTTTGGAAAATTTATTAAAAATCTTCATCCGGCTCTTGTCCTCTCCGGGGGTCTTCTCCTCTCCGAGGGTCTTCTGCTCTTTTGCTGTCCGCCCTTCTTGTCTTCTCCTCTCCGGGGTTCTTCTGCTGTCTTCTCTCCGAGGGTCTTCTGCTCTTTTGCTGTCCGCCCTTCTTGTCTTCTCCTCTCCGGGGGTCTTCTGCTGTCTTCTCCTCTCCGAGGGTCTTCTGCTGTCCGCCCTTCTGCTGTCCAATCTTCTTGTCTTCTCCTCTCCGGTCTTCTGCTCTTTTGCTGTCGGCTGTCGGCTGTCCTTCTTCCTCCGGTCCTCCTCCGACGACGTCTTCAGCGATTATGCCGGCCTCTGGTCTCTGCAGCTTATTATATAGCCATTAGGGGCGTGGCCGCCAGATGACGTCATCGGGAGACCACGCCCCCTTGTGTCACAGATGACGTCATCTGTGACACAAGGGGGCGTGGTCTCCCGATGACGTCATCTGGCGGCCACGCCCCTAATGGCTATATAATAAGCTGCAGAGACCAGAGGCCAGCATAATCGCTGAAGACTTCGTCGGAGGAGGACCGGAGGAAGAAGGACAGCCGACAGCCGACAGCAAAAGAGCAGAAGACCGGAGAGGAGAAGACAAGAAGATTGGACAGCAGAAGGGCGGACAGCAGAAGACCCTCGGAGAGGAGAAGACAGCAGAAGACCCCCGGAGAGGAGAAGACAAGAAGGGCGGACAGCAAAAGAGCAGAAGACCCTCGGAGAGAAGACAGCAGAAGAACCCCGGAGAGGAGAAGACAAGAAGGGCGGACAGCAAAAGAGCAGAAGACCCTCGGAGAGGAGAAGACCCCCGGAGAGGACAAGAGCCGGATGAAGATTTTTAATAAATTTTCCAAAACGTCTCCTGTCATTATTTCCATACACTGCCTTTTATGGGGTGAATGAGTAGGGGTACAGTGTACCCCATACCCATTCACATAGGGAGGGGGTCCGGGATCGGGGGCCCCCTTGTTAAAGGGGGCTTCCAGATTCCGATGAGCCCCCTGCCCGCAGACCCCCACAACCATCGGCCAGGGTTGTGGGGATGAGGCCCTTGTCCTCATCAACATGGGGGCATGGTGCGGGGTGCAGAGCCCCCCTGCCCCAAAGCACCCACACCCCCCCCATGTTGAGGGCGTGTGGCCTGGTATGATCCAGGGGGGGTGGGGCCGCTCGCTCGTCCCCTCCCCTTTCCTGGCATGCCGGACTGCATGCTCGGATAAGGGTCTGGTATGGATTTTGGGGGGGACCCACGCCGTTTTTTCGGCGCGGGGCTACCCTCAAATTCCATACCAGATCCGAAGGGCCTGGTTTGGAACCTGGGGGGGAACCCCACGCCGTTTTTTTCCCCATTTTGGCGTGGAGTTCCCCCTCAAGATTCTCACAGTGCAGGTCGCACCGCAAGTCGGATCACCCTGATCCGACCTGCGGTGTGACTTCCATTCAAATCAATAGGCTCCCATAGGGAACCATTGATTTTGAATGGAAGAAAAAAAACGTATAACGTGGCTTAACGCACGTTAAGCCACGTTATGGAGCCTTATGGAGCCTTTAGCAGCGTCAGACGTTTTTTGCAGCTTGACGCTGGAGCTCCTGAACCCACAGTTCCTGGGTTTTTTTTGGAGCTGTAAAACGCCTATGCCACTTGGAGCTCCTAAAAGCTCTATGTGTGCATGAGGCCATAGAATAACATGGATGGGCGTTCTGCAGCTGCAAAAAAAAACGTCTGACGCTGCTAACAGCAGCTGTAAAAACGTCCAGTGTGCATGAGGCCTTAAATTTATAACCATTACAGCCTTTAACCTTTAGAGGTATCCCCCGGTTATCTGTAGATCTTTCTGAAGTGAAACCCAGTGCCAGCTAACCAGCCCTAATTTATCAATTCCTGATTGCTTAATTGGATAAGCCCCCACCCCAGGTCTAAAAGTATATAAGTGCAGCATCACTTAGGGACAGCACATTTTCAGGGGGGCACATTTGCTTTTGGGGGGCTCTCTTCTCTAAGTGGGGGGGACGATTTCTACAAGTGGCATGCACTTCTGATTCTGCACTTCAGAGAATGCACAAAGTGAATGAACACAGGAAAGGCTGAGATATATACCACATATACTGCAGGTGATCTCCATCATTTTTTTTTTTTTGTCTCACCTCTTCAGCTCTATCCTGGTAAAATGCACTCTCTGCCACTCCTTCTGACTGCCCTATCCTCCATCCTTAAATTCTCTCTACTTCACCCCTCTTCTCCACCCCACAGCTTATATATATCATCCTCACTTCTGTCCTCACCTTATTACTGCACTCACCATCTCCTGCTATTTCTAAATCCACATGCACACAAATCTTCAAGGACACTGAGGCATGTCCCTTCATATAAATCACACTCTCATATTACCACCCTCACCTTTCTGCTTCTCCTGGCCTCTGGAGACATATCCCCAAACCCTGGGCCTCCATCTACCCATGCTCAATACACCACCTACCCTACACCCTCTGGCTGCAGTTGCAGTCAGCACAATCTAGTTCCTATCTCTCTTCTTCCCAAGACTGGACTCCCTTTCTCTTGCGCCCTTTGGAACGCCCGCTCTGTCTGTAACAAACTCACCTCTCTCCATGACCTTTTCATCGCTAATTCATTTAATCTACTCGCCATCACCGAAACCTGGCTTCACGAATCCGACACTGCGTCTTCTGCTGCCCTATCCCAAGGTGGTCTTCTATGGACTCACTCCCCCAAACCCAATGGACGCAAGGGAGGGGGTGTCGGGATCCTTCTAGCCCCACATAGCTCCTTTCAGGTACTTCAGCCGCCTCCCTCTCTGTCACTCTCCTCATTTGAGGTACACTGCATTCGTCTTTTCTCCCCTGTCTCTCTAAGGATAGCTGTGATCTACCGCCCCCCTGGACCAGTATCAACCTTGATGACTTCTCCGCCTGGCTACCCTACTTTCTCTCTTCTGAAATCCCCACAATCATTCTTGGCGACTTCAACATCCCTATTAATACTAACACTCCTACCACTTCCAAACTTCTCAATCTAACCTCCTCCTTTGACCTGAAGCAATGGATACATGCTTCTACTCACTCTGAAGGCAATATCCTTGACCTTGTTTTCTCCCACCTATGCACCCCGCACAACTTTTCCAACAATCCTTTCCCTCTCTCTGATCACTACCTTATTAGTTTCACTCTTTCCCTCTACTCCACCTCCTCTCCCTCCAGCTACCGTACAGTTACCCGCAGAAACCTACGCCATCTCAACCCTTCTCTTCTCTACTCTGCTACCGACCACCTCTATGACAAAATCGCACACCTGTCCTGCACCAACCTAGCCACTTCTGTCTACAACACTTCACTCTTAGCCTCCCTGGACACATTGGCCCCCCTCACCACACACCGAATCAGGCCCCGACCCCTTCAACCTTGGCAAACCGATAACACTAGAAGTCTGAAAAAGCATAGCTGTGCTCTTGAGCGCCTATGGCGTAAGACTCGGTCTCAGAATGATTTCAACCAATATAAATCCGCCCTCCAAAAATACAATTCCAGTCTCCACACTGCCAAACAGACCTATTTTATCACTCTCATTAACAGCCTGTCATCACGCCCCCGGCAACTCTTCGCTACCTTTAACTCTCTACTCCGTCCTCCACTACCCCCTCCCACCGACTCACTCACTGCCCAGGAGATTGCCAACCACTTCAAACAGAAGATTGACACAATTCGTAAGGAGATAGTTGCTGTTCAGATACCTTCCTCCATGCCTTATGCTTCACGCCCACAAGTGCGATCATTACTTCCCTCATTCAACCCCGCCACTACAGACGAGGTTGCTAAACTACTTGCTAACGTCCACTTAACAACCTGCCCTCTGGATCCTGTTCCCTCGCAAATGCTACCTTCACCTTCTGGCCCTATTCTACACTCTCTAACCCACATCTTCAATCTCTCTCTCTCTTCTGGCATCTTCCCCAACTCTCTAAAACATGCACTAGTCAGCCCCATACTTAAAAAGCCCTCACTGGACCCAACCGATCTGAACAACCTACGCCCTATTTCCTTGCTCCCCTTTTCATCCAAACTCCTCGAACGTCTAGTCTACAACCGACTGTGCGACCACCTTGCCGAGAATAGCCTCCTTGATCCCCTTCAGTCTGGATTTCGGCCTCAACACTCCACTGAAACTGCACTCCTAAAGCTGACAAACGATCTGCTAACGGCCAAAACCAATGGACAGTATTCTGTACTCCTACTTCTGGACCTTTCTGCTGCCTTTGATACGGTTGACCATCCCCTCCTCCTCAAAAAACTCCATGCCTTTGGTCTCCGTGACTGTACTCTTAACTGGTTATCTTCCTACTTATCTAACCGCACCTTTAGCGTTACCTACAATTCTACTTCCTCCTCTCCTCTTCCCTTCTCTGTTGGAGTTCCCCAAGGCTCTGTTCTTGGACCCCTCCTATTTTCAATCTACACCTCCTCTCTAGGTCAGTTGATAGCCTCCCACGGCTTCCAATACCACCTCTACGCTGACGATACCCAAATCTACCTATCCACTCCTCAGCTCTCTCCCTCAGTCTCCTCACGTATCACTAATTTACTATCAGATATATCGGTCTGGATGTCTCACCACTTCCTCAAACTCAATCCATCCAAAACCGAGCTTATAATTTTTCCTCCACCTCGTGCCCCTTCCCCTGATTTCTCAGTCAATATCAATGGCATTACCATCAGCCCATCCCCACATGCCAAGGTCTTAGGTGTTGTCCTGGACTCTGAACTCTCCTTCAAACCCCACATCCAATCGCTGTCCAAATCTTGCCGCCTCAGCCTCCGCAACATCTCCAAAATACGCCCCTTTCTAACCAAAGACACAACAAAACTCCTAGTTCACTCCCTGGTCATCTCGCGCCTCGACTACTGCAATTCCCTTCTCATTGGCTTACCTTTACACAGGCTATCCCCCCTTCAATCCATCATGAATGCTGCCGCCAGACTCATCCATCTCACCAATCGCTCAGTGTCCGCTGCTCCTCTCTGTCAAGCCCTCCACTGGCTTCCGCTCACCCAACAAATTAAATTCAAAATACTTACAACATCTTACAAAGCAATCCACAGCCTAGCCCCCAGCTACATCACCAGCCTCATCTCAAAATACCAACCTAATCGCTCTCTTCGTTCCTCTCAAAACCTCCTGCTCTCTAGCTCACTCATCACCTCCTCCCATGCTCGCCTCCAGGACTTTTCCAGAGCCTCTCCAATCCTATGGAACTCCTTACCCTTATCTGTCCGATTATCCCCCACTCTATTAGCTTTTAGGCGATCTCTGAAAACCCTCCTTTTCAGAGAAGCCTATCCTACCAACCCCTAACAAATGTACCTCCTTTTTCTCCATCAACCCATCCCCCACGGTTATTGCCTTTTGTTTCACTTGACCCTCCCTTCTAGATTGTAAGCTCTAACGAGCAGGGCCCTCTAGTTCCTCCTGTTTTGAACTGTATCGTCTTCCTTCACATTGTAAAGCGCTGCGCAAACTGTTGGCGCTATATAAATCCTGTATAATAATAATAATAATAATAATAATACATGGCTTTTAAAATCATTTTTATTCTATTATTATTTTAATCAACCCCCAATAATCCCGACAGTAGAATCACTTGCCTGACTAAGGGGCCCTGCGTGCCTCCGAAACGTTGCTGTATGTACCGTGTGACCATATAAATAAAACTTTGGACCCTTCTGAGGATTCCTTGGTGTGCTGATGACATTTCTTCATTTAAAATGTGGGGTAGACTCCCTCCAGAGGTGGTTCTGGCCAGCTCTGTAGATTGCTTTATAAAAAGTCCTGGATTCTTTCCTGGGTGTACATAATATAACTGGGTACTAATATTTATAGAGGAAGTTGATCCAGGGAATTTCCGATTGCCTCTCGGGGGATCAGAAAGGAATTTTTTTTCCCTGCTGGAGCAAATTGGATCACGCTTTGCTGTTTTTTTTGCCTTCCTCTGGATCATCTGTGTGTGTTTTTTCATGTGTCGGGTGTTGGGCTTTATTAAGACAATGTACAGAATTCAGTAACCAATCAGAATCATCTCTTCGTATCCTAGCCTCTTACCGAACATGTAATGTATAGATGTGATAGCAGAAAAAGTGTGCGGTAATGTTCAGCTACCCCCACATATGCATCCAGGGTGGCCCGAGGGTGTTTGCTGAAAGTGCGCTCCCAACACACTGACCAAGCTGTTGCTGAAGGCTCTCAGCCATGTCCTCTGATTGGCGGGATGGGACTGTAAGAGCCAATCGCAGCCGTCACATGATAGAAAAGCCCAGCCACCTGGAATTAAAGCCCACCGAAAAGGCCCCCAGAGAGGGGGTGTGAATGAATAACATTTATTCTAGGGAGGGATGATACCACAGTATAATGATCAGCTTCCGTCAGAGCATTTTGTAGAT
Source organism: Pelophylax lessonae (assembly GCF_965119305.1). Classification (NCBI taxonomy): domain Eukaryota; kingdom Metazoa; phylum Chordata; class Amphibia; order Anura; family Ranidae; genus Pelophylax; species Pelophylax lessonae. Next base: position 27,362 of record NW_028119697.1, read on the forward strand.
CCCAACAGAAGTCAGCGCAGACATAAAATCCAGCTTTCATCCATGTGCGAGTGATCACATTCCCTCTTTTTTCAGCTGCATAAGAGCTAGGGAGGAGTAACAACTGTCCACTGAACTTCCCAGTGATTGGCTGTGCGGGGGGGGGGGTGTGTCAGGACAAGTCTGATCATTGGAGGAGAGCAAAAGAGCGACGTGGCAGCCTCTGACTCATGAGGTTTCACCCAGCCTCTTAATACATTGGAGGATAGCAGGCTGAGTTCCCAGCACAGCTAGAAAACTGGCCATACTGTGCTCTCACACCTAGTGTGGTCAGTTTTTAATAGGAACGCAGAGAGACTGCCAGGAACACCAGGGATTATAGACAAAGGAAGCAATAAAGCAATACAGCAGCCACATATCAGGAATATGAAATGTTGGGTTTACATATTCTGTAACTCCAATACTGCTCACTTACACCCCCTTTCTGCCCAGGCCAATTTTCAGTTGTCAGCGCTGTCACACTTTTCCACACAAATAGAGCTTTCTTTTGGCGGTATTTAATCACCACCGGGGTTTTTTATTTTTTTGCTATATAAATAAAAAAAAAAATAACAACAAATTTGAATTTTTGCCATAGGGTTCCAAAATCCAAGGATTTTGGCTTTCAAGGCACATAAATTGCGCATCTAATTTCCTGAATAATGACACTTTTTTTTTTTTTTTACACAAAGTTGTGGCTTTAAAAAGTTATTTCTAAAAAAAAACAGCATGTACAAGAATGACACCCCAAAATACATTCTGTATGAGTATGACGATACCACATGTATGGGATTTTTTCACAGCCTAGCCACATACAGAGACCCAACATCCAAGGAGCACCTTTTGACTTTCAAGGCACATAAATTACACATCTAATTTGCTGACTGCCTATCACATTTTTGGGGGCCCTGGAACATCAGGATTGTGGAAACACCCACAAAATGACCACATTTCAGGCAGCAAACAGCCCAACGCATTTTCTTTGAGGCATAATGAGTCTTTTGAACATGCCATTTTTTTTTTTTGCACAAGTTTTTGAAAAAATGTGGAAAGAAAATGAAAACATTTATTTTTTTTATTTTTTTAAACAAAGATACCAATTTATAAGATATTTCTAACAAACAGCATTGACATCCCAAGAATGACACAACCAAATGCTTTCTGCTACTTTTCATGACTCTGACAACCCATGGGTTCGTACTCTGAATCCAAATCAGACAGTGTGAGCTCCCTGCTGCTCTTATCTGTCATGCTGAGGATTTGCCTTCTCGCTTGTGTAAAAAAGGTTTTGTACATGGCTGGCCCTGGTGACTAGGGATGATCGAACTTTTGAAAAGTTCGGTTCGACCAGAACACCCGAACTTCACGAAAGTTCGGTTCGGATTTCAGAACCCCATTGAAATCAATGGGACCCGAACTTCTGTAATCAAAAAACACAATTTTTAAGCCCTAAAACCCAATAAATGCCCCTAAAAAGTGCCTAGGGTTCTGGGTCATGCCCCAGGGACTATTAATCACACAAAAAAAAGTTCTTAAAAATTGTCGTTTTTGATAGATAGCCAATTATTGAAAAAATTAAAAAAAAAAAAAAAAGAGATTTCTTTGGATTTAGTGTCTGGGGGTTCTAAAAGGTGTACCTGTGAAGTTTCAGCTCTGTAGCATGTCCAGAACCAGAATTACAGCATACTAAACCTTCAAAAATGACTTTTTTGCTTAACCGCACCTTTCTTTTGCTCCTAATCAACGGCTCAGCCAATGTGTATGATGGGGACATAATGCAGTGCACTGGGAACAAGATTAGAGGTTTTTTTGGAAAAAGGTGCTGTCTCTTTAAATGTGCATATAATTAACGGGTGTATTTCCACAATGGGGCTATTATTACCAAATGTTTCAAGAAGTCCAAAGATGTATGTAATTGCACTTTATTTCATGTAAAATGGTGTTTGGTGCACTTTAACTTGAAATCTCACAAGAAACAGACATATATGCACGGATACATTGAGGGTTAGGGGTAGGGGCCACAATGTAGTGCAGAGTGAACAAGATTAGAGATGTTTTGGATGAATACTGTTGTCTCTTGACTTTGAATAGAAGTAAAGGATGCTTAAAAATTGGGCATTTGGTGGTGCGGACGATGCCTTGACACCATATCCCTATGAAAGTGCTGGTAATAAAGGCAATAATTGCCTTTGTACGGAAAAAAATTACAATGATATGCATCTGTGTGACAGGTGCGCAAAAATTGTTGTTTGGGTGTTGGCGGAGCCATACCACTGTAAGCCCAAAGAGCTGGTGTTGAAGAAGGCGTAAAAATTATTAAGGTGTGCACATGTGGAACAGGTGCGCAAACATGGTAGTTTTGGTGTTGGCGGAGCCTCCCCACCATAACCCCAAAGAGCTGGCTTTGAAGGAGGCCCAAAAATTGTAAAGGTGTGCACCTGTGGAACAGGTTCGCAAACATGGTAGTTTTTGTTTAGCATAGCCTCCCCACCTTAACCCCAAAGAGCTGGTGTTGAAGGAGGCCCAAAAATTGTAAAGGTGTGCCCCTGTGGAACAGGTGCGCAAACATTGTAGTTTTTGTTTTAGCATAGCCTCCCCACCTTAACCCCAAAGAGCTGGCGTTGAAGGAGGCCCAAAAATTGTAAAGGTGTGCACCTGTGGAACAGGTGCGCAAACATTGTAGTTTTTGTTTTAGCATAGCCTCCCCACCCTAACCCCCAAAGAGCTGGTGTTGAAGGAGGCCCAAAAATTGTAAAGGTGTGCACCTGTGGAACAGGTGCGCAAACATTGTAGTTTTTGTTTTAGCATAGCCTCCCCACCTTAACCCCAAAGAGCTGGTGTTGAAGGAGGCCCAAAAATTGTAAAGGTGTGCACCTGTGGAACAGGTGCGCAAACATTATAGTTTTTGTTTTAGCATAGCCTCCCCACCCTAACCCCCAAAGAGCTGGTGTTGAAGGAGGCCCAAAAATTGTAAAGGTGTGCACCTGTGGAACAGGTGCGCAAACATTGTAGTTTTTGTTTTAGCATAGCCTCCCCACCTTAACCCCAAAGAGCTGGTGTTGAAGGAGGCCCAAAAATTGTAAAGGTGTGCACCTGTGGAACAGGTGCGCAAACATTGTAGTTTTTGTTTTAGCATAGCCTCCCCACCTTAACCCCAAAGAGCTGGTGTTGAAGGAGGCCCAAAAATTGTAAAGGTGTGCCCCTGTGGAACAGGTGCGCAAACATTGTAGTTTTTGTTTTAGCATAGCCTCCCCACCCTAACCCCCAAAGAGCTGGTGTTGAAGGAGGCCCAAAAATTGTAAAGGTGTGCCCCTGTGGAACAGGTGCGCAAACATTGTAGTTTTTGTTTTAGCATAGCCTCCCCACCTTAACCCCAAAGAGCTGGCGTTGAAGGAGGCCCAAAAATTGTAAAGGTGTGCACCTGTGGAACAGGTGCGCAAACATTGTAGTTTTTGTTTTAGCATAGCCTCCCCACCTTAACCCCAAAGAGCTGGTGTTGAAGGAGGCCCAAAAATTGTAAAGGTGTGCCCCTGTGGAACAGGTGCGCAAACATTGTAGTTTTTGTTTTAGCATAGCCTCCCCACCCTAACCCCCAAAGAGCTGGTGTTGAAGGAGGCCCAAAAATTGTAAAGGTGTGCCCCTGTGGAACAGGTGCGCAAACATTGTAGTTTTTGTTTTAGCATAGCCTCCCCACCTTAACCCCAAAGAGCTGGTGTTGAAGGAGGCCCAAAAATTGTAAAGGTGTGCACCTGTGGAACAGGTGCGCAAACATTGTCGTTTTTGTTTTAGCATAGCCTCCCCACCTTAACCCCAAAGAGCTGGTGTTGAAGGAGGCCCAAAAATTGTAAAGGTGTGCACCTGTGGAACAGGTGCGCAAACATTGTAGTTTTTGTTTTAGCATAGCCTCCCCACCTTAACCCCAAAGAGCTGGTGTTGAAGGAGGCCCAAAAATTGTAAAGGTGTGCACCTGTGGAACAGGTGCGCAAACATTGTCGTTTTTGTCATAACCAAAATGAGGTTCTGTGAACGTAAAGAGAATGAGAGGAGGGTTTGAGGGTGGCACCATGGTCCAGGCTTAAACTGAGGCTCAACTGCCACATCACAACGATAGCCTAGTCTACAAGGTCTGCATCAGGTGCATCAAAGCTTGATATCCACGACTGATTCATCTTAATGAATGTCAAACGGTCGACTGAGTCGGTGGAGAGTCTCGTTCGATGGTCTGTGACGAATCCTCCTGCTGCGCTGAATGCCCGTTCCGATAGGACACTGGAAGCAGGGCAGGCCAACAACTCCATGGCATACTGGGCCAGTTCTGGCCAGTGGTCTAATCTTAAGACCCAGTATGCCAGTGGATCGGATTCGTCACATGAAAAGCCCTCTGTGTCACTTTGTGCCCTCACGTAATCGTCCACCATGTGATGCAGACGGTGTCGATGCGATGTGGCAGCTGAGAGGCCTGGGCGGTGAGGACTAAAAAAAGACCGAAAGGCATCCGTCAACCGCACGCCTTCTCCAACGCTCCTCTCGTGACCACCAGTAGAATCCATGGTAGGTTGTCCCCGCCCCTGCACCGTATGGGATTCGGGGAACATGTTCACCAGATTCCTCTTGAGATTGTCCTCATGGGATTTGATCCTGGGGACTCTCTGGGTGGATGGGAAAAGCTCCGAGACTTTACACTTGTACCGGGGGTCAAGTAGGGTGGCCAACCAATAGTGGTTAGTCTCTTTAATGGCCTTGATTCTGGGGTCCTTTCGCAGGCTCTGGAGCATGATGTTTCCCATGCGTCGCAAATTAGCGAAGGCCTGAGAAGCTGACTCCTCGGGGTCACTCATAACGACATTATCTTCAACGGGCTCCTCCTCCTCCCAGCCACGTACTACTCCAAAGTGTCCCGAGGGAGTCAAACTAGGCCTTGCAGATTGCCGCATGTCTTCCTCCTCCTCCTCCTCAAACCCTGCAAAAGTTCCCGCAGAATCGTCCTCCTCCTCCTCTTCCACCCCTGGATCCTGCTCGGGCCTCTGGGAGCTAGGCATAATGGGGTCAGGATTCTCAGGATAAAGGGGGCCTTGAGAGGCAAGGAAGTCCTCCTCTTCCTCCTGCTGCTCTGCCTCCAGTGCCCTGTCCATAATGCCACGCAGAGTGTGCTCCAACAAAAACAGTACCGGTAGGGTGTCACTGATGCATGCGCTGTTCCGGCTGACCATCCTTGTGGGCTCCTCAAATGGCGAGAGGACAGCGCATGCATCCTTAATCAAAAGCCACTGCCGTGGTGAAAAGAAGCCCAGGCGCGCAGAGCCAGTGCTGGTGCCGTACTCGCATAGGTATTCATTGAGGGCCCTCTGCTGCGTGTACAGGCGCTGCAGCATAGCCAAGGTGGAGTTCCAGCGGGTGGGCATGTCACAGATGAGGCGGTGTACCGGCAGGTGAAACTCGCACTGCACTTCGGCCAAACGTGCAGTGGCACTGTACGACCGCCTGAAGTGACTGCACACCCTTCTTGCCATCCTTAGCACATCCTGCATTCCCGGGTACGAGTTCAAAAACTGCTGTACCACGAGATTCAGGACATGCGCCAGGTATGGCACATGGGTTAACTTTCCCTGACGAAGGGCGGCCAGGAGGTTTGACCCATTATCAGTAACCACCATCCCTGGCTGCAGCTGGCGTGGTGTCAACCACCTCTGGGCCTGTGCCTGCAGAGCCCCAAGAATCTGAGGGGCAGTGTGCTGCCTGTCCCCTAGACACACAAGCTGCAGCACTACGTGACACCTTTTGGCCTGAGACATAGAATGGCCCTTTGAACGTTTACGTGGTACCTCATATTCAAAGGACCATTCTGCAGAGGAGGGCATGGAGGAGGTAGAGGAGGAGGAGCAGGAGGGGGTAGAAGTGATCGATCTACCCGGATCAGCGACACCACCAGCTGTTTGCAGACGTGGGGGCAACACTGGCTGCAGCACCGAGCCCTGGCTACAATCCCTTCCGCTGGCAAGCAGTGTCACCCAGTGAGCAGTGACAGAAATGTACCGTCCCTGCCCATGTTTGCTTGACCAAGTGTCAGCCGTCAAGTGTATCTTACGGCTGACTGACTTGGCCAGGGACGACACTACATTGCCTTCCACATGTTGGTATAGGGATGGCAGGGCCTTACGGGAAAAGTAATGCCGACTTGGCACCTGCCACTGTGGAACTGCACATTTTGCGAAGTCACGGAAGGGAGCAGACTCTACCAGGTTAAATGGTAATAGTTGCAGAGCCAGTAGTTTAGCCAAACTACTGTTTAGACGCTGGGCATGTGGGTGGCGGGGAGTATACATTTTTTTTCGTTCCAGCATGTGTGGAATCGAAATTTGGCGTCTAGATGTTACAGCTGGTGGTGTGCTGGAGGTAGATGCGACACTGCCTGCTATATCATCGTCCCTGCCAGTGGAGGCTGCCAACAGGTGACGAGTGACTATAGCAGGGCCAGGAACAGACTGATGTGCAGGTGGAGCAGGTGGAGCATGAGGAGGAGCGCGAGGAGAACTAGGAGGCCGACTGACCGATCTTTGGCCCTTTTGTGGGTTCTTTAAATGCTCCTGCCAACGGGCCGAGTGGTGGGTTGTCAAATGCCTGTTTAGGCAGCTTGTACCCAGGTGGTTGACATTTTTGCCACGTTTTATACCCTTCTCACAAATCTTGCAGATCGCAACTGTTTTGTCTGCATGGGATGTCTCAAAAAAGGCCCAGCAAGATGAGGTGTGTATAGTGGCCCGGGAGACAACAGGTGCGGCCTTAGATGGAGTAGGCCGTCTGCTCTCCCCTCTTGCTTGCTCTGCCTCCTCCTCAACCTCAGACCCAACATCTGACTCCATCAAAGACTGAGCATCAGGCCTGGCCTGGGAGACAACAGGTGCGGCCTTAGATGGAGCGGGCCGTCTGCTCTCCCCTCTTGTTTGCTCTGCCTCCTCCTCAAACTCAGACCCAACATCAGACTCCATAAAGGACTGAGCATCAGGCTGGAGTAGATGGCCGACACTGTGGTCAAACAGCTCAGCTGACTCCTCTGCCATGTCTGAAGTTGGGTCTAAGGGAGGACATGAGGTGGACATGGACTCATCTGTATTTGTTCTGACAACTGCAGAAGACTGACCACTTTTCTCTGCCTGGGTCACTGTAGTTGCAGATGATGCCGATGATGAGGGTTTGTTCATATAGTCCACCACCTCCTGTACATACTGTGGACGTATAGCTTGGCCACTGCCGGAGAACAATCCAAATGGTGGCCTGGCTGAGGACTGACCACCACGTCCACCCCTGCCTCTAGACACCCTAGAAGCTGTGCCCCTTTCCGCAGCAGGGCCACGTATGCCTTTTCTTGGTCTACCAGGCATATTTCTCACTGATGCGTTGGCAACTGTGTGCGGTGAAAAACGCACACTGCTATGCGACCCACAGTTGTCGCTGGATACAGCACAGCAGATGTGTCACGCACAGTAGCAAAGGCTTTTGCACAGTGGACCTAACGCTTTGAACAACAGGCGTTAGGTTGTCACTGATGCGTTGGCAACTGTGTGCGGTGAAAAACGCACACTGCTATGCGACCCACAGTTGTCGCTGGATACAGCACAGCAGTTGCGGTTCACGCACAGTAGCAAAGGCTTTTGCACAGTGGACCTAACGCTTTGAACAACAGGCGTTAGGTTGTCACTGATGCGTTGGCAACTGTGTGCGGTGAAAAACGCACACTGCTATGCGACCCACAGTTGTCGCTGGATACAGCACAGCAGATGTGTCACGCACAGTTGCAAAGGCTTTTGCACAGTGGACCTAACGCTTTGAACAACAGGCGTTAAGTTGTCACTGTATTTTGCTGCCTAGCAAGCACGTACACCTGCTGTGATACAGCAGCACTGTGCCACGTGCTCACTAAACAGAACCCTCACACTTTCCCTACAGAAACTCAATTTTCAAATCTAACTAATGTAGTACAAAGTTCCCTAACTACACTAGATATCCCTTTCCACTAAATAGAAAGCTCCATACAGCAGAAGACTGACACTGTCCCTTAAGTTTTTTTTTTTTTTTTGTAACTCTAAGAACCAGCACAATCGCTGTATCTAACTACACTGGCTGTAAGCTAAATACAATTCTGCTATATGGAGCTTTAGAACCACTCGATATATAGGAAATGTAGTGTAGCAAGCAGGAGTCAGACAGAACTGCTTCAACTCTCTTCAACAGGCTCTGGATAACTGTGCTAGGGGTTAGGCGGGGCCATCTTATATAGTGTGGGGCGTATTCACTCCTGATTGGCCTCTGGTCCCCGTAGTCACTCCAATCACGTTCCTAGGAGACTCCTGCCCCCTCATTGGCTTTTGCAGACGTTTCTGGGCCAATCACGGGCTTTTAAAGCCCAGTTCCTGTCCCAGTGCATTTTGGGCGGTTCTGGTGGCCGAATACCGAACTTTTGCCGCAAAAAGTTCGGTATTCGGCCGAATATCGAACATCCAATGTTCGGGTCGAACCGATGGTCGACCCGAACCGTTCGATCATCCCTACTGGTGACACCATACTGCTGTGATGGTGACACTGGAACAGATGTGGCTGATCAGGGCACTGAGGAGGCCGCACTGGCATGGCTGATCATCACACTTATTGAGGATGCTTCACTAGCGTGGCTGATGAGGACACTGAGGAGGCTGCACTGCGTGGCTGATCAGGACACTGAAGATGCTGCTCTTGAGTAGCTGATCAGGACACTGAGGAGGCTGCAGTGGTGTGACTAATTAGCACACTGGGGAGGCTGCACTGGCATGGCTGATCAGCACACTGACTGAGGAGGTTGCACTAGCATGGGTAATCAGGACACTGAGGATGTTGCTCTTGAGTGGCTGATCAGGACACTGAGGAGGCTGCACTGGCATGGCTGATCTGCACACTGAGGAGGCTGCACTGATGTGGCTGATCAGCACACTGAAGTGGGTGCATTGGCATGGTTGATCAGGGGACTGAGGAATCTGCTCGGGCGTGGCTGATCAGCAAACTGAGGAGGCTGCATTAGCATGGCTGATTTGGACACTGAGGAGGCTGCACTGGGGTGGCTGATTAGGGCACTGAGGAGGCTGCACTGGGGTGGCTGATTAGGACACGGAGGAGGCTGCACTGGGGTGGCTGATTAGGACACTGAGGAGGCTGCACTGGGGTGGCTGATTAGGACACTGAGGAGGCTGCACTGGGGTGACTGATTAGGACACTGAGGAGGCTGCACTGGGGTGACTGATTAGGACACTGAGGAGGCTGCACTGGGGTGGCTGATTAGGACACGGAGGATGCTGCACTGGGGTGGCTGATTAGGACACTGAGGAGAATGCACTGGGGTGGCTGATTAGGACACTGAGGAGGCTGCTCTGGGGTGTCTGATTAGGACACTGAGGAGGGTGCACTGGCTTGGTTGATTAGGGGGTTGATTAGGGCACTGACATGGCTGCACTGGTGTGACTGATCAGGGCACTGGCATGGCTGCACTGGTGTGGCTGATCAGGGCATTGGCATGGCTGCACTGGTGTGGCTGATCAGGGCATTGGCATGGCTGCACTGGTGTGACTGATCAGGGCACTGGCATGGCTGCACTGGTGTGGCTGATCAGGGCATTGGCATGGCTGCACTGGTGTGGCTGATCAGGGCACTGAGGAGGCTACAATGGTGTGATGGATCAGGGCACTGAGAAAACTGCACTGGGGTGACTGATAAGGACACTGAGGAGGCTGCACTGGGGTGGCTGATTAGGACACTGAGGAGGCTGCACTGGGGTGGCTGATTAGGACACTGAGGAGGCTGCATCGGCGTGGCTTTAGCTACACTGAAGCTGTATATCGGCTATAAGGTGGGTGGCAAGTGGTTAACTCAAAAAAAAAAAAAAATAATAATTCTGTGTAAATTGTCAGTTCTATAGAAATATCCGGAATAATACATTCATAGAAAATAACTAAATATCAGCAGTAAAAAAACAGAAGAAGACGATGTGAAAGTAGAACAGGGAAGAATGTTGCCTCATCTGTAGGTTCGAATCCCGCAGCTGGCCAGTACCAGGAAGAGGGGAGGGGGAGGGGATAGGAGGTATATAAGAACTGTTATCAGCACTGTGTAGTATACAGAAGGTGGGGGTCACACATTGTACAGCTTTCTGTCTTGTTGCTGTAGTGAGGATCGGGGTGCAGTTATGAGGACTCTGCTGATCTTGGGGGCTCTCATTGTCTGTGTGCTGCTGGTGGATGGAGGAGGAGAGGTGAGTTCCCATGGGGGGGTTGTACGGTGTGGGGGCTCCACACATCCAGGAACATTCAGTCCACATCATAAGACCTTCTATAGATACAACTAGAAATCTCCATACATATATTAATTCCTAGTTATCACTGAGCAATACTCTGCAGATCTATAATGAGGACAATGTATCAATACGTATCTATAATAACAATTACAATGTTATGTGTTTGTGTGATTGCCTCAAGCATTCGCATTGTCGTTGCAAATAATTGCCGTAATCTTTCTAATATGTGTATTTCCTATGAGCGTCAGCTCCATCTAGTGGCCAAAATGGGGTACTTTCCTGATTGAAGCATTTTCAGGAAATTACTGCATTATGGCCACAAGGGGGAGCTGCCTTATGATACTGTTTTCCAGCAGATCCTCTTGTGTACGGTTATTGGATGACTCTTGTGGGTGTGATCCGTCTTCTCCAGGCGTATAAAAAGGATTCTTTATCCCATCCACTGTTAAATTACATCCACACTAATGTGGTAGACTGCGGCGTCATCTACAACTCTCCCCTTTAGGTCAGTAATGGGGGACCTCGGCATCCCAGATGTTTTGGAACTACATTTCCCGTGATGCTCGTGCACTCTGCAGTGTAGAGGAGCATCATGGGAAATGAAGTTCCAAAACATCTGTGGTGCCAAGGTTCACCATCACTGCTTCAGGGGCTCGGTACCCCCGGGCTATTAGATACATGAAGTTGGGGGTAAGTTGTAATTGCCATACAAATTGATTGTAAGGTTTCTTCCTCTGGAGGTATTCGATGATTTTGGGAGATTGAAGGGTAATTGTGAATGGAAGGGGGAGGGGGGGGGGCATATTTTGGATATTAAGTTACCCAGATGACAGCGCAGACACTTCTCCTGAGGAAGTCGTATTCTGGGGGAAATGTGTTGGGGGGGAGGGGTGATTTGTGATGACGTCATATCCAGCTGGGAATGTCGGTAATCCGGCTCCCGATGTCCGGAGGTCAGGTGATCGTCTTCTATATATGATTACAGTAAATTCTGATTGTTACAATTTTATTGTATCATTTGTGATGTAGTTGGATGGATTGGATACTTTTTACACTTCTTTAGATAGAGAAGGATGGGAACGCCGGGATGGGAGCATCAGGGATGGGAGCGCCGGGATTGAGGCGCCGGGATAGGAGTACCAGCGATTGGAGCGCCAGGGATGGGAGCGCCTGGGATGGAAGCGCCAGGGTTGGGAGCACCAGGGATGGGAGCGCCAGGGTTGGGAGCGCCAGGGATGGGAGCACCAGGGATGGGAGCACCAGGGATGGGAGCACCAGGGTTGGGAGCGCCAGGGATGGGAGCACCAGGGTTGGGAGCGCCAGGGATGGGAGCGCCAGGGATGGGAGCGCCGGTTGTGCACCAAAACCTAAAGATCAGCAATGGGGGAATTTACTAAGACTGGAGCAGACAGAATGTGGAGCTGCTGTGCATAGTAACCAATCAGCTTCTAGCTTCAGCTTGTTCAGGTAAAGCTTTGAAAATAAAAGTTAGAAGCTGATTGGTTGCTTCAGATTTTGGCTTCTCCAGTCTTAGTAAATTCCCCTCATTGTGTTCATGGCACCCCCAGGAGGAGGGTACAGGGGCCAGACTGGAGGCGGGGTCTTGGCATATCAGCCATTACTCCCTATGACCCCGAGCCCTCCTGTTCTATCATCAGACCCGTCCATGTGTGTGCGGTGATCACCGTGCCGCGCAGGTGACAGGGACATCATTGGATATAAATGTTAAAACAAATGAAAATAATGAGCGCTGGTAATATAGAGGGCTTGTGTGGATATCTTGTGATGATAAATAAATATATATTCAAGATAAGTGATATAAATAGTATCTGTATCAAAAATGTGTAACCAATGTATAAATAGTTTATGATACCTAATAAAATGATAAAATATACCAAATAATATACGCACTGTAGTAATATATATTGTGACTCAGGTGATGATTTAAATCATAAATGTGACAATGGTGATAAAATATAAATAATTAAATTACTGGATTTGCATAAAATCGCATATGGCTGACAGTAAAATCCTTAATATATAAAATTATTGGTGCAACTGGTGAAATAGTCCGTGATAGTAAATAAATAAATAAATAGAATCTTCAAAGTGCTTTTGTGCTCCAATTTTGTGCTCTTGGTAAAAGTAGGCAATTTTTGCTTCTTACCGGATCGCTTTATGTCGCAAGGACCTAAATCGCCTTTGATCCCTTTAAAGGATGGATCAATCCTCCACCAAACTCAGGGCTTTTTTTCAGCGGGAACGTGGGGGAACGCAGTTCCGGCACCTCCAGCACTGAATGTATGCCATGGCAAGGGGTGCCGGAGGCCTCACTGATGCTGGCTGCTGGGGGGATCTATTGTTGCTGAAGGATATATATTTTTGTATGGCAATCTATTGTTGCTGGTGGAGGATCTTTTGATACTGGGGGTTAATTGTTGCTGGGAGGAATCGATTTTTTAGTGAGAGGTCTGCAGTTTCTGGTTGCTAGAGAGTCTATTGATGCTGGCTGCTAGGAGATCGTTTGCTGCTACTGGGGGGGGGGGATCTATTGCTGCTGGCTGTGGGGGTTCTATTTTATTGCTTTTCTTGTTTTCATAACCAAATTCCATACATTCCACTACAAAATTATACTTGGCTCTATATTTTCTAGAAGGGGCTGTACTAGAAGCTGTGTAGGGGGTGGAACCAAGGGTTAGTGCTCGGAGGTGGGTATGGGTGGAACCAAGGGTTAGTGCTCGGAGGTGGGTAGGGGTGGAACCAAGGGTTAGTGCTCGGAGGTGGGTATGGGTGGAACCAAGGGTTAGTGCTCGGAGGTGGGTATGGGTGAAACCAAGGGTTAGTGCTCAGAGGTGGGTATGGGTGGAACCTAGGGTTAGTGCTTGGAGGTGGGTATGGGTGGAACCAAGGGTTAGTGCTCAGAGGTGGGTATGGGTGGAACCTAGGGTTAGTGCTCGGAGGTGGGTATGGGTGGAACCAAGGGTTAGTGCTCGGAGGTGGGTATGGGTGAAACCAAGGGTCGGTGCTCGGAGGTGGGTATGGGTGGAACCAAGGGTTAGTGCTCGGAGGTGGTTAGGGGTGGAACCAAGGGTTAGTGCTCGGAGGTGGGTATGGGTGGAACCAAGGGTTAGTGCTCGGAGGTGGGTATGGGTGGAACCAAGGGTTAGTGCTCGGAGGTGGGTAGGGGTGGAACCAAGGGTTAGTGCTCGGAGGTGGGTATGGGTGGAACCAAGGGTTAGTGCTCGGAGGTGGGTATGGGTGAAACCAAGGGTTAGTGCTCAGAGGTGGGTATGGGTGGAACCTAGGGTTAGTGCTTGGAGGTGGGTATGGGTGGAACCAAGGGTTAGTGCTCAGAGGTGGGTATGGGTGGAACCTAGGGTTAGTGCTCGGAGGTGGGTATGGGTGGAACCAAGGGTTAGTGCTCGGAGGTGGGTATGGGTGAAACCAAGGGTCGGTGCTCGGAGGTGGGTATGGGTGGAACCAAGGGTTAGTGCTCGGAGGTGGTTAGGGGTGGAACCAAGGGTTAGTGCTCGGAGGTGGGTATGGGTGGAACCAAGGGTTAGTGCTCGGAGGTGGGTATGGGTGGAACCAAGGGTTAGTGCTCGGAGGTGGGTATGGGTGGAACCAAGGGTTAGTGCTCGGAGGTGGGTATGGGTGGAACCAAGGGTTAGTGCTCGGAGGTGGGTATGGGTGGAACCAAGGGTTAGTGCTCGGAGGTGGGTATGGGTGGAACCAAGGGTTAGTGCTCGGAGGTGGGTAGGGGTGGATTCAAGGGTTAATGCTCGGAGGTCAGTGTTGCCAACCTCCCGGAGGGAAATTTACTGGCAAAACGTCCAAAATTTACGGACGGCACCAATTTTTTACTGGCATTGCAAAAATGTACATAAACAGGCTGTTTTCAGTGCTAAACCGTGCAAATATCAATACTTAAACTATAAACATGTAGATAGTGCCATTAGCAATGTGTTTAGGTTAAACAAAAGTCAAAAACCATATTTCTCCATTAACATGGAGAGGTGAAGGGGGCACAGGAGCAGGACACTGATGTCCTCTGCCCCCGGGCCCTGTCTCCTCTCTCTACTACTCCAGTCTGCAGTGCGCTGCTAGCTGTCGGACTCGGGGGGGGGGGGGGAGGGGGTGAGAAAGAAAACCAACGGAGCTTCCCCTTTTTTGCAGACTGAGTGCCAGCCACACATTGCCCCCAATGATCGCAGAGTGCCAGCCACACATTACCCCCAATGATAGCAGAGTGCCAGCCACACATTGCCCCCAATGATCGCAGAGTGCCAGCCACACATTACCCCCAATGATAGCAGAGTGCCAGCCACACATTGCCCCCAATGATCGCAGAGTGCCAGCCACACATTACCCCCAATGATCGCAGAGTGCCAGCCACACATTGCCCCCAATGATCGCAGAGTGCCAGCCACACATTACCCCCAATGATCGCAGAGTGCCAGCCACACATTGCCCCCAATGATCGCAGAGTGCCAGCCACACATTACCCCCAATGATCGCAGAGTGCCAGCCACACATTACCCCCAATGATCGCAGAGTGCCAGCCACACATTGCCCCCAATGATAGCAGAGTGCCAGCCACACATTGCCCCCAATGATAGCAGAGTGCCAGCCACACATTGCCCCCAATGATCGCAGAGTGCCAGCCACACATTGCCCCCAATGATCGCAGAGTGCCAGCCACACATTGCCCCCAATGATAGCAGAGTGCCAGCCACACATTACCCCCAATGATCGCAGAGTGCCAGCCACACATTACCCCCAATGATCGCAGAGTGCCAGCCACACATTGCCCCCAATGATAGCAGAGTGCCAGCCACACATTACCCCCAATGATTGCAGAGTGCCAGCCACACATTGCCCCCAATGATTGCAGAGTGCCAGCCACACATTGCCCCCAATGATTGCAGAGTGCCAGCCACACATTGCCCCCAATGATTGCAGAGTGCCAGCGATCCCCTAGCACTTACCTCTCTCGCAGCTTCTCTTCAGTCCCCGGATCCCCGCGGCGCCTCCTCCTCGTCCAATGGCACGATGTTTGCCTTTCGGCCAATCAGGAAGCGGGAGGACCCGCTCCCTGATTGGCCAGGAGGATGATCCGTGTGACAATAGCGAATTCTCATTCGCTATTGTCACAGAATGGGCGGGTCTCCGAGTCCACTCCACACACAGTGAGTCCACACGCTGCACACACTCACTGTCAGCGCCAGCGGCCGGCGGAAAAACTTGAATGACGGCGGGGGCGGAGGCAGGGGCGGGCGCAGGCGGACCTGCTGCATTGATCTCTGTGCGAGAACTCGTCTCGGAGTCAGTCGGGAATCTTCGGAACTGCGCGCCGCACATGCGCAGTTCCGACCTTGCCACCGCCGCCGTAGATTTACGGGCACTTTTCTCCTGCTACGGGCATTTACGGGCAGGAGAAAAGTGCCCTGTTTTAACGGGCTGTCCGTAAATCTACGGGCGGTTGGCAACACTGTCGGAGGTGGGTAGGGGTGGAGGCACTAAGTAACTTAGAAGGGGGAGTTCCTGCACCTATTCTCTGAGAAAAAAAGCCCTGACCAAACTTGTCCACTCCAGGTAAGTAGTTGATGTTCTAGGGTGGATCAGGATCAGGATGGTGGTCTCAGGCAGATGTATGTAAAAAGAAATGGTGGGGAAGCCAAAAAAATTGCGTAATTCCGTTTTTTATTAGAGAAATAAAATAAAAGTAAGAATTGGCTGCTTACAATGTGAAGTGCCTCGCCTGGCACTGGGTGGAAGCGCTGTTTGCTAATTGGGATATGTGGAGATGACACTCTAGGTCAGTGATGGCAAACCTTTTCGAGCCCGAGTGCCCAAACTGCAACACAAAACCAACTTAACAGTTTCAAAGTGCCAGCGAGTTAATACCGGGGGTGGGAATGTGATATATATCGCCCAGATGCCAACTGCCTTCTAAAAATTGATCCACCGTGGATTGCTTCTCAGAAGAGCAGCAAGGGATGCTGCATATGTAAATGCACCCCAACCCAGATACTCACCTCTGCATCCCAAAGCTCCCTCCTTTCTTACTACATGCCCTGCTCACTATTGCACCCCCACAAAGCTGCTGACCTTGGATAGACGGTCAGTGTTGTGCGCTCTTCTTCCTCGCGTGCCCACAGAGAGGTCTCTGCGTGCCAGCTGTGGCACTCGTGCCATGGGTTCGCCATCACTGCTCTAGGTGTTCTGTCCTAGACAGTGTCTCACACACAGCCTCTGGTGGCGTGGCAGCGGTGGCATGCGTTCCAGACAAAGCGGAAGTGACGTCACTGGCTCTCTCTCGATTTCCGATTTACAGAAGACCACAATGACTTCCTGAGGACGCGATAAACGAAAAATGCATTGTGGTCTTCTGTAAATCGGAAATCGAGAGAGAGCCAGCGACGTCACTTCCGCTTTGTCTGGAACGCACGCCACCGCTGCCACGCCACCAGAGGCTGTGTGTGAGACACTGTCTAGGACAGAACACCTAGAGCAGGGGTGGGGAACCTACATCCCGGGGGCCGTATGCGGCCCTCAAAGTCATTTGGTCCGGCCCCCCGTGCAGCTGAGTCTGTGTCTCTCAGCTGATCTGTCAGAGCGGAGCCAATGCTTCCTGTATTGTTCCGGCTCCTTTCTGACAGTCTGAGTCACAGGCGGAGTGATATCAAATGCACTTTGCCTGTGACCAATACAGGAAACATCGGCTCTTCCTCCTGCTGCTAGCCATTTCCCGCCAGCAGCACACAGCAGTACCAGCCAGAACCAGCAGTACCAGCCAGAGCCAGCAGTACCAGCCAGAGCCAGCAGTACTCACAGCAGTACCAGCCAGAGCCAGCAGTACTCACAGCAGTATAAGCCAGAGCCAGCAGTACCCACAGCAGTACCAGCCAGAGCCAGCAGTACTCACAGCAGTACCAGCCAAAGCCAACAGTACTCACAGCAGTATAAGCCAGAGCCAGCAGTACCCACAGCAGTATAATCCAGAGCCAGCAGTACCCACAGCAGTACCAGCCACAGCCAGCAGTACACACAGCAGAACCAGCGGTACCCACAGCAGTACCAGCCAGAGCCAGTAGTACCCACAGCAGTACCAGCCAGAGCCAGTAGTACCCACAGGAGTACTTACAGCACAGTATCAGCCAGCAGTACCCACAGCAATACCAGCCTGAGCTAGCAGTACCAGCCAGCAGTACCCACAGCACAGTACCAGCCTGAACCAGCAGTACCCAAGGCAGTACCTACAGCACAGTACCAGCCTGAATCAGCAATACCCACAGCAGTACCAGCCTGAGCCAGCAGTACCAGCCAGCAGTACCCACAGCACAGTACAAGCCAGCAGTACCAGCCTGAGACAGCAGTACCCACAGCAGTACCAGCCAGCTGTACCCACCAGCAGTACCAGCCAGCTATACCCACCAGGATTACCCACCAGCAGTTCTTTTCAAAACTTACCACCACAAAGTCGACTGCGCTCCAGGCTGATTGACGCAAACCTGGAAAACCAGTTGCCAGTAGCAACATCACCAATACCAGCTAAAATCACACACCTCACCAAAGAGAATCAGTTGCAGCCATCACATTAGGGGTGAGTTAATTACATTTTTGACCAAATATAACAGGCACATTTTTAGGTTTATAATTTTGTATGGCCCCCGAATGATTTTATAAATAACCAAATGGCCCTTGGCAGAAAAAAGGTTCCCCACCCCTGACCTAGAGTGTCATCTCCACAGATACCAATGTGCAAACAGCGCTTCCACCCAGTGCCAGGCTAGGCATTTCACATTGTAAGCAGCCAATTCTTACTTTTATTTTATTTCTCTAATAAAAAACGGAATTACGCTATTTTTTTGGCTTCCCCACCATTTCTTTTTGCATACATCTGCCTTAGACCACCATCCGGATCCACCCTAAAACATCAACTACTTCAGAGATGTATAGTAACTAAGTAGAACTACTTCACTACTGTACTTAACCACTTAAGCCCCGGAAGATTTTACCCCCTTCCTGACCAGGGCCTATTTTGCGATTCGGCACTGCGTGACTTTAACGGACAATTGCGCGGTCGTGCGACACTGTACCTACACAAATTTGACGTCCTTTTTTTCCCACAAACAGAGCTTTCTTTTGGTGGTATTTGATCACCTGTGCAATTTTTTGATCATGCGCTATAAACAAAAAAATAGCGTCAATTTTGCAAAAATAACAATATTTTTCACATTTTTTTATATGAAATTCCCCCCCAAAAAAATGTAAAAATCTAAATTTTTTAACATTTTCGGCCAATTTGTTTTCTGCTACATATGTTTGGTAAAAAAAAAAAAGAAAATAGCAAAAAGCGTATTTTGATTGGTTTGCGCAAAAATTATCGCGTTTACTAACAAAGGGAAAGATTTTTGTCATTTTTGTTGTTTTTTTTTTTAACGCGTAATGGCGGCGATCTGCGATTTTTTTGCGGTACTGCGACATTGCGGCGGACAGATCGGACCCTTGACTGACATTTTTGACACTTTTGGGGTTACCAGTGACATTTCTACAGTAATCAGTGCTATACAGATGCACTGTTACTGTAAAATTACACTGCAGTGAAAGAGTTAACTTTTTTTGAGAGGGAGGGGCTGTGTGTGTCCCTAGGGGCGTGATTCTAACTGTGATTGGCTGTGGCTTGAGGTGTAGGAACAGTGATCAACGGTCCTACATAGTAGAACCGTATGATCACTATTCCTACACAGGGGAGAATGACAGGTGGCTTGTTTACATTAGCCGCCTGCCTTTCTCCTGCTCTAACGGACGATCGCAAGTGACCGGCGGACATCGGGTCCGCCGGTCACACGCGCGGGGGGGTCCGTGACCGCGCGGGACCTCTGGCGGCGCGTGCTCGCTCCCTAGACCCTCACAGGCTAGCGATGTAGCCCTACGTCACTTTGCCTGTGAGGGGCTGACCGCCGCAGAAAATAGTCGTGCGGCGGTCGGCAAGCGGTTAAGTACCGAAAGGCGGTATCTGTACTTTCCTAGAGTAGAATTTTTTTCTCCTACTTCCACTTTTACTTCACTACATTTTTTCAATGATTTCAATACTTCTACTCCGATATTTTTTTTTGTGCTGCATAGTTACTCGTTACTATTATAAAAATTACCACTGCCAGAACAGTAGATGGAAGTTTCATGAAGCTCAAAACATAAAACATGTGTATTATCAGCGCATACGAAAATAAATGCTACTGTATGTATAAATAAAAGCTG
The DNA here is from genome assembly GCF_965119305.1 of Pelophylax lessonae. Taxonomy (NCBI): domain Eukaryota; kingdom Metazoa; phylum Chordata; class Amphibia; order Anura; family Ranidae; genus Pelophylax; species Pelophylax lessonae. The sequence continues at coordinate 46,959 of NW_028119697.1, forward strand.
CATTTGAAATAATAAAAAACAATATGATGTTCAAACTTTTGACTTCTTTCTTTAATAACTACATAACACAGTACTTGTACTTTTACTTTCAGTACTTGAGTAGCAATTTTTTTAAAAAATCTACTTGCAATACTTAAGTACAAAAAATGTTGAATACTTTAGTACTTCTACTCAAGTCACTTTTTGATCGAGCACTTCCACTTCTACTCAAGTATGGGTTTCGAGTACTTTATACAACTCTGAACTACTTACCTGGAGTGGACAAGTTTGGTGGAGGATTGATCCATCCTTTAACCACTTGCCGACTGCCTAACGACTATTTATGTTGGCAGTCAGCCCCTCACAGGCAAAGCAACGTAGGTCTACGTCACTAGTCTGTGAGGCTCTAGGGAGCGAGCGCGCGACGCTGAAGGCGCGCTCCTGCTCGCTCACGGCCCCCCCCCCACGTGTGAGCGGCAGACCCGATGTCCGCGGGGCACTCGCGATTGTTGGTTACACCGGGAGAAAGGCAGGCGACTAATGTTAACACAGCTGTCTGTCATTCTTCCCTGTGTAACAGCACAGATCATACGGTCCTGCTATGTAGGACTGTAGATCTCTGCTGTTACATCACAAGCCACATCCAATCACAGTGAGAATCACGCCCCTAGGGACACACTTAACCCTTCCCTCTCAAATGAAGTTAACCCGTTCTCCGGCCAGTGTCATTTTTACAGTAACAGAGCATATGTATATCACTGATTACTGCAGTAATTAATGTCACTGGTAACCCCAAAAGTGTCAAAAATGTCAGTCAAGGGTCCGTTCTGTCCGCCGCAATGTCGCAGTCCCGCTAAAAATCACAGATCGCCGCCATTACTCGTTAAAAAAAAAACAATAAAAATGACAGAAATCTTTCCCTTTGTTAGTAAACGCGATAACTTTTGCGCAAACCAATCAAAATACGCTTTTTGCTATTTTTTTTTTTTACCAAACATATGTAGCAGAAAACAAATTGGCTTAAAATGTTAAAAAATTTTGATTTTTACATTTTTTTGGGGGGAATTTCATATAAAAAAATGTGAAAAATATTGTTATTTTTGAAAAATTGACGCTCTTTTTTTGTTTATAGCGCATGATCAAAAAATCGCACAGGTGATGAAATACCACCAAAAGAAAGCTCTGTTTGTGGGAAAAAAAGGACGTCAATTTCATTTAGGTACAGCGTCGCACGACCGCGCAATTGTCCGTTAAAATCACGCAGTGCCGAATCGCAAAATAGGCCCTGGTCAGGAAGGGGGTAAAATCCGGGGCTTAAGTGGTTAAAGCGGAGTTCCAGCCAAATTATTTTTTTTAAACCCCAGAGATATTCTTTTTAATCCATAAAATCTATTTCATATTAGCTAAATATATTAATGTGTGCTAAGTTATACATATTTTTTTTTTAACAAACTAACTTTATATTTCTTCTGCAGCGGGTTTCCATCTTAGATGTGGGCATGTGAAGCCCACATGTACCTTCTTCCGGGACTAGGTGCTGCTGCTTTACCAGAGTCAGAAGACATACTCGAGGGTCGAGGAAAATTTTAATACAGAGCGGACAGCTGACAGAGGAGGCGGGGCTGAGGTGGGACGGAGGTGCGGCTGTGTCAGTAATGCACGGCTTCTAGCTTTTAATGGCTAGAAGCCATGCATTACTGACACGGCCGCACCTCCGTCCCACCTCTCCTCTCAGTCAGCTCTCCGCTCTTACAATTTTCCTCCACTTCCGTCTGCCTCCTCTCAGCTCTCCCATTCGCCCAGCCCCGCCCCCTGTATGGACCCGAAGACGCACCTCCTCTCAGCTGTCTGCTCTGTATTAAAATTTTCCTCCACCTCCGTCCCGCCTCCTCTCAGCTCTCCTATCCGCCCCGCCCCCTGTAAGAACCCGATGACGCGGCGGGAACTCCGTCCTGCCTCAGCCCCGCCTCCTGTCAGTAAGCTGTCCGGCGTCCGCTCTGTATTAAAATTGATGATGCACATCTTCCAGCAGCCTGTGCGCCGCAGGAAGTGACGTAGCTCGGCGCAGCGCTGAAGGAGGAAGAAAATTGCTTACCCCCTAGCAACAAGGTAAGCCAATCAAGAAAAAAAAAAAAAAAGTCGGCAATGTTGTTTTTAATTGAGGAATGCCAGCAATTTCTAAAAAGTTTAAAACATGGGTGGAACTCCACTTTAAAGGGATCAAAGGCGATTTAGGTCCTTGCGACATAAAGCGATCCGGTAAGAAGCAAAAATTGCCTACTTTTACCAAGAGCACAAAATTGGAGCACAAAAGCACTTTGAGGATTCTATTTATTTATTTATTTATTTACTATCACGGACTATTTCACCAGTTGCACCAATAATTTTATATATTAACCACTTAAGCCCCGGAGGATTTGGCTGCTAAACGACCAGGGGGTATTTTGCGATTCGGCACTGCGTGATTTTAACGGACAATTGTGCGGTCGTACGACGCTGTACCTAAACGAATTTGGCGTCCTTTTTTTCCCACAAACAGAGCTTTCTTTTGGTGGTATTTGATCACCTGTGCGATTTTTTTGATCATGCGCTATAAACAAAAAAAGAGCGTAAATTTTGTAAAAATAACAATATTTTTCACATTTTTTTATATGAAATTCCCCCCCAAAAAAATGTAAAAATCAAAATTTTTTAACATTTTCGGCCAATTTGTTTTATGCTACCTATGTTTGGTAAAAAAATCGCAAAAAGCGTATTTTGATTGGTTTGCCCAAAAGTTATCGCGTTTACTAACTAAGGGAAAGATTTTTGTCATTTTTGTTGTTTTTTTTTTTTTAACGCGTAATGGCGGCGATCTGCGATTTTTTTTGCGGTACTGCGACATTGCGGCGGACAGATCGGACCCTTGACTGACATTTTTGACACTTTTGGGGTTACCAGTGACATTACTACAGTAATCAGTGCTATATATATGCACTGTTACTGTAAAAATACACTGGTAGTGAAGGGGTTAACTTTATTTGAGAGGGAGGGGTTGTGTGTGTCGCTAGGGGCGTGCTTTCT
>NW_028119697.1:55000-69000 GCF_965119305.1 Pelophylax lessonae
CCATCATAGTCCCCCCTTACATCTGTGTCCCCATCAGAGTCCCCCCTTACATCAGGGTCCCCATCAGAGTCCCCCCTTACATCAGTGTCCCCATCAGCTGTACATCGCATACACTGGGCTGCCTTGCTCTGAACATTGTGCTGTATATTACATGTAAATCCCTTTTTATTTATTTTGAGCAGTATTTGGCTACTTTCACATGTGGGCATAGTGGATTGCGGGCAGAATCACTGCGATTCTGCCCACGATCCGGAAATCATTGCAAATCGCGGGACGCCTGTGCGTTGCCTGTGATTTGCAATGGCACCCCAAACGTGCGATGTTGCCGCCTGCCGAATCGCGGTAACATCGCGCAAACAGAATCGCGGGATGCATGACGCCCAAAAAAGGTACAGGAGCTCCTTTTGTGCGTCATGCGTCCCGCAATTTGCAATGATTTCCAGATCGCGGGCGTAATCGCAGTGATTCTGCCCGCGATCCGCTACGCCCACATGTGAACGCAGCCTAATACTGCTCAAAAAAGAGAGAGAGAGAAAAGAGTTTTTGTTTAGTTTTGTTCCATTTTGTTGTGTAAGGATTGTGAAAACAAATAAAAAAAATTAAAAATTGTTGCAAGACGATCAAAAAATCAGGGCCGTAGATCATTTTTTTCCTGGGGGGGAGGGGGGGTTCAGCCTTGAGTACCCAGAGAACAATAATTATCACGCCTGCCACGCTGTGACAAATTGTGGTGTATATATATATATATATATACAGTATATACAGCGCCCCCAGCAGGCACATCTGTTAGTGAAGCAAATAGTAAACATGGCTTCAATGTCAGCCGAGCCCTGACTGTCAGCCTCATGGATGAGACAGAGGGGCTCTCCCCAGTGGCAGTTCGGCTCCCGCAGCTGATTGGCTATACTAGCCCAGCTGCTGTGAAATTGACAGATGCTTTGGGGGGGGGGGGGAGTTTGGACCCCCCCTGACCCCCCCCCCTTATCTACACCCCTGTATGAAATAAATGTCTTGTTTGTCCCTAAAAAAAACAATATATGTATTTCCTTTTTATCTTTAGTATGGAAGTAGATTTTGCTGACCAATCAGGTCCATAGCAGAAAGGTAAAAATTGCTCCGCTTCGGGGAAAAAGGTGTGAGAGGGGGAGGGGTTAAATATAATTGTTTAGGAGGAAGGGGGAGGAGCCAGGTGCAAGAAACTTGTTCTATTGGGTGAGGATTCACTTTAAGTAACCTTCTTCTTCCTTTCCTACCAGGAGTTGAAGCCGTGACTCCGCCCCCTCCAGGCCGCTATGATCCTCTTATTGCTCTTCATGAATCTGCAAAGCTTTTCAGGGACCGACATCCGGAAATGACGAGTTGGCGGTTTACCAACATTTCTTTTTTTTTAACATAATAAAACATTTTATTGGTGCATACAGATCGGCGTTCATTGTGTCCTTTCTATCTGCCCGGAGTTCAGGACGGTATCTGACATAAATGTGAAATATTTCCATGCTGATTGTACAAAGAAAAGGAAATAATAGCACAAGGGACAGAATGGAGTGAAGGTGATCACATATCATCACATGAAGAATACATAATGGCGGCATCTCCTGCTATTGTGCAGGTTGAATAATCATCCGCCGAGATATGAGGGTCTATTTATAAAATAATTCTCTATACCAGTGATGGAGAACCTTGGCACCCCAGATGTTTTGGAACTACATTTCCCATGATGCTCAAATATACTGCAGAGTGCATGAGCATCATGGGAAATGTAGTTTCAAAACATCTGGGGTGCCAAGGTTCTCCATCACTGCTCTATACCAATGTCTCAAGCATTGGCACAGCTGTCACGAATCGTTCCCTGTAATTTGCTCCATCTAGTGGCCACAATGCGGTATTTCCCTGATTGGGGTAATTTAGTAAAATACTGCAATATGGCCACTAGATGGAGCTGACAATCACAGAGAATAAATGTAGACTTTGGTTTAGGGCAGGGGGGGGGGGGTGTCTCCAAAATTTCCAAACAAAGGGCCAGTTTACTGTCCTTCAGACTATGGGGGGGGGGGGGGGGCAGACTAACTGATGCTGGTGGGACTAGAAAATTCCCTGATGTCAGTGGGAGTACTCAATGCCTCTGACTTGTTGGTCAGTGGGAGAAAAAAGTTATTAATAGTGCCCCATCATTGGTGTCAGTGGAAGGAATAGTTCCCTGTCGTTGGTGCCAATGGATTTAATCTAGTCCTATGGTTGGTATCAGTGGTAGGAATAGTTCCCCTTTCGTTGGTGTCAATGGATGGAATCTTGCCATATGGTTGGTATCAGTGGAAGGAATAGGTTCCTGTCGTTGGTGTCAATGGATGAAATCTTGCCCTATGTTTGGTATCAGTGGAAGGAATAGGTCCCTGTCGTTGGTGTCAATGGATGAAATCTTGCCCTATGTTTGGTATCAGTGGAAGGAATAGGTCCCTGTCGTTGGTGTCAATGGATGAAATCTTGCCCTATGGTTGGTATCAGTGGAAGGAATAGGTTCCTGTCGTTGGTGTCAATGGATGAAATCTTGCCCTATGTTTGGTATCAGTGGAAGGAATAGGTCCCTGTCGTTGGTGTCAATGGATGAAATCTTGCCCTATGGTTGGTATCAGTGGGAGGAATAGGTCCTTGTCATTGGTGTCAATGGATGGATTCTTGCCCTATGGTTGGTATCAGTGGAAGGAATAGGTCCCTGTTGTTGGTGTCAATGGATGGAATCTTGCCCTATGTTTGGTATCAGTGGGAGGAATAGGTCCTTGTCATTGGTGTCAATGGATGGAATCTTGCCCTATGGTTGGGATCAGTGGGAGGAATAGGTCCTTGTCATTGGTGTCAAGGAATGGAATCTTGCCCTATGGTTGGTATCAGTGGAAGGAATAGGTCCCTGTCGGTGTCAATGGAGGGAATCTTGCCCTATGGTTGTTATCAGTGGGGAGAATTGTGTTCCGTCATTTAGATCAGTGGAAAGAATAATATTCAACCATTGGGTGTCAGTGGGAGAAATAGTGCCCCATTGTTGGGTGTCAGTGGAAGGAATAGTGCCCCAAGGGCCGCATAAATGCAAACAAAGGGCCGCATCGGGCCACAATTTGGAGACCGCTGGTTTAGGGGAATAAGTGATATGTCAGCTTTTTTCTTAGGTCCTCCTAAAACATCACATTCTGTATTAGAGATCTATTTATAAAGAATTTGCCACCTCGGCATTCACACCGACTTTATAAACAGTCCTCATAATGTGTCTAATATGGATATTTCTTATGATCGTCAGCTCCCTCTAGTGGCCATAATGCAGAATTTTTCTGATAGGGGTATTTTCAGGAAAATACTGCAACATGGTCACTAGGTGAAACTGATGATCATCATAAATAAAGGGTCTGGAGGCTCCAAAATGTTTACCGCCAATTGATTTATGTCAAAGATCAGAGGAATCTATATTATCTCTCATAAAAGGTAAAACATTAGCTGCAGAGGAATTAAAACAATTCCTCCTGATTGTAGACATTTTAGGGTTCCTGTACATGTAAGACTGTTTGGCTGCATTCTTAGTGTTTGTAGACTCCAAATGAATTCCCCAAAACAGTTATACGGAGCCGATTCGCGATGGCCCAGCAGTGATTGGTTTTGCTGCGATCAGACTGACGCATTGGTGTGGAAAATCCTGTCCTCGACCCATCCATCAGAACCATTCATGGTCCATTTACATCTATTCACTTTGGAACACAGAACAACCCTTCAGAATTGATTGGCCAAGGGCTACAGTCCAGCTTACTTCCATATCTCCATAATTTGAAGATCTGAGATAGGGACGGTGTGATTCACATGGAGCTGGTAAATTGTGGACATTCTTACACACTCAATTCACCATGTGGGGCATCTTCATTGGAGACTGCAGCTTGTGGATAGAAAACCAATGACTGTCCCTTTAAGGCTGCAAGCTTCCATATAACACGTTGTGGGAACTAGCATCAAAAGTAGAACATTTGAGGACACCGCCACTGTAGGGTTGCCAACTCATCCCTTTAAACCAGGACACATATTAATTACACAGGTTCTGAGGCTGATATAATGCAGAAAAGGCACTAAGTGAGTTTAATACCACCTTAACCACTTAAGCCCCGGAAGATTTTACCCCCTTCCTGACCAGGGGGTATTTTGCGATTCGGCACTGCGTGACTTTAACGGACAATTGCGCGGTCGTGCGACGCTGTATCTAAACGAATTTGGCGTTCTTTTTTCCCCACAAACAGAGCTTTCTTTTGGTGGTATTTGATCACCTGTGCGATTTTTTGATCATGCGTTATAAACAAAAAAAGAGCATAAATTTTCCAAAAATAGCAATATTTTTCACATTTTTTATATGAAATTCCCCCCAAAAAAATGTCAAAATCAAAATTTTTTTACATTTTCGGCCAATTTGTTTTATGCTACTTATGTTTGGTAAAAAAAATTGCAAAAAGCGTATTTTGATTGGTTTGCGCAAAAGTTATCACGTTTACTAACAAAGGGAAAGATTTTTGTCATTTTTGTTGTTTTTTTTTTAACGCGTAATGGCGGCGATCTGCCATTTTTTTTGCGGTACTGCGACATTGCAGCGGACAGATCGGACCCTTGACTGACATTTTTGACACTTTTGGGGTTACCAGTGACATTTCTACAGTAATCAGTGCTATACATATGCACTGTTACTGTAAAAATACACTGGCAGTGAAGGGGTTAACTTTTTTTGAAAGGGAGGGGCTATGTGTGTCCCTAGGGGCGTGCTTTCTACTGTGATTGGCTGTGGCTTCAGATGTATGAACAGTGATCAACGGTTCTACATAGTAGAACCGTATGATCATCCTTCATACACAGGGGAGAATGACAGGCAGCTTGTTTACACAAGCCGCCTGACTTTCTCCCTCTTCCCCGACGATCGCAGAGTGACCGGCGGACATCGGGTCCGCCGGTCACACGCGCGGGGGGGTGCGTGACCGTGCGGGAGCGCGCCTCCGGCGGCGTGCGCTCGCTCCCTGGGCCCTCACAGGCTAGCGACGTAGACCTACGTCGCTTTGCCTGTGAGGGGCTGACTGCCGACGTAGATCGGCGTTAGGCAGTCGGCAAGTGGTTAATCAGCCACAGAACCTGTGTAATTAATGTGTGTCCTGGTTGAAAGGGATGAGGTGGCAACCCTAGTTGGCGGGACTCACCAAAACAGCAGAGAGCAGCGTGTCTCAGAGTGCCTCACAGCCTGTTCTTCCAGGATTCATAGAAAGGATATCAGGATTGGCGAGAGAGCACCTGCTCAGAGTCCAGTTACCAGTAGGTTTCCCACCTCATCCCTTTAATCCAAGCAGGGCCAGTGCTACACTATTTTACACCCTAGGCAAGACTAGCTACTTGCGCCCCCCCAAATAAATAAAAAGGAAAGGGGTTAAAAACTCCTTTATGTCATATCCAGTGACCCTGATCTGATGGTTCCTCCATGTAATGCTGTCATACCCAGGGACCCCCATATTCCTCCATGTCACACCTGGGGACCCTGATGTCCCCCTATATCACACCTAATGTTTTTCCATGTCACATCCTGGGACCCCAATATTCCTCCATGTCATGCTGTCATACCCACTGACCCCGATGTTGCACCATGTCACACCCAGGGACCCCTGTGTTTCTCCATGTCATGCTGTCATACTCAGTGACCCCAATGTTCCTCTATGTCACGCCAGGAGCCCCTGATGTTCCTCCATGTCACACCTGGGGACCCTGATGTTCTTCCATGTCACACTTGGGGACCTCAATCCCCCATGGCACACCCAGGGATCCCAATTCCTCATTGCACACCTGGTGACCCCAAACCCCTGTTACACTCGTGAACTCTATCCCCCATGTCGCACCTGGTGACTCTGATTCCCCATGGCACCCCTGGTAAGCCCGATTCTCTTTCACACCAGGGATCCTCCATGTCACACCCAGGGACCCTGATCCCCTGTTCTGGGGACACTCACTGGGCAGTATGAAGAGAGTGGCCCGCACTCTGCCCTCCTTGACAATGATCCTGCTGATTCCTTCTCCCAGGAGGCTCCTCTCCTGGACCACAGTGCTCACCACAGCTCCAACCGGCTCCTGGTGAAGGGAGAAGCAGCAGTCAGAGAGCTCCACACATCCTTCATCACCAACCTCCTTAGACCATTCTGGTGCCGCGTCGCTTCTGCTCCAGTAAAGGTGCCGCCCTCCAGTGCTGAGCTCCGGCTCAGGTTCAGCTCTCCTCCGCTCCCTGCTTAATACCAACCCAGGGAAATTAATGGCTGCCCACCAGCTCAGTGTAGAGAGTTACATCCTGCCCAGGGTTTATGCCACTCAGCTCCAGACAAAGAGGATCATCATGCAGGCAGCACTCTGGTGGGCTCCCTTCCCTTCCTCATGGATGCGCCCCTAGGTGGCAATGCGCCCTAGGCGGCTGCCTAGTTTGCCTAGTGGAAGCACCGGCCCTGAATCCAAGACACATATTAATTACACAGGTTCTGAGGTTAATATAATGCACATAAGGAACTAAGTGAGTTTAATTTACCACCTTAATCAGCCACAGAACCTGTGCAAATAATGTGTGTCCTGGTTTAAAGGGATGAGGTGGCAAACCTAGTTGGCGGGACTCACTAGAACAGCAGAGTGCAGCCATCTTAGTGTCTCACAGTGTGGAGAGTTGCTGTTGACTGTTCTTCCAGAACTCATAAGAAGAACATCAGGATTGGCGAGAGAGCACCTGCTCAGAGTCCAGTTACCAGTAGGTTTCCCACCTCATCCCTTTAATCCAGGACATATATTATTACACAGGTTCTGAGGTTAATATAATGCACATAAGGAACTAAGGGACTATAATTACCACCTCCATCACTGAGACCACCTCCTCCTCATCAGCATAGGCTATGACCCTCAAAGGAGGCTCAACAGAAATGCCCAAAGGCACTCCGCACAAAGGTTCGCTCTCTAACTTCCTAATGAAGGGATCAATTGGGAACGAAAATAGCAGAAGACTCAAAGGACACCCCTGACGCACACCCGAGACAACTCCAAAGGGACATCTGATCCAACCATTCACAAACATGAAGCTTTTAGCCCCTCTGTACAAGGTCTTACATATTCTGTAACCACTACAATACCGGACACTTTCACCCCCTTCCTGCCCATGCCAATTGTCAGCTTTCAGTGCTGTCACACTTTGAATGACAATTAGTCATGCAACGCTGTATCCATATGACATTGTCTTGGGAATAAATATCCTCCTGATGCACAAATAACTCAGTTGTGCTAATAAGTGCACTTTTGGATATTAATATATGCCAAGCGCAATCAAACCCATTGTGCTAAAAAACACAGTTCTCTTTTGTATAAGGTAATGGAGCGCTCAGCAGTACCCAGTAATACAGACACACAGGCTGCTATCTCATTGGATGCTCGATAGAATGTCCTGCCTAAGGCATGGAGCTCTGTTTATTTATGAGACAACAAAAGGGACAATCAACAGGAAGTGATGGCTATACAACGTCAGCCAATCAGTTCCAAATGTACAGTCACATGACACAAGTTACTCACACAGAATCAGCCAATGACACGCTTGTATACATTCAAATATACAATAGAAAGGGGGAGTACACGATCGTGAATGCGCAGAATGGTGTGCACGGCTTCCTGCCTAACACTACACAATGAAACCAGCGTGTAGAACCGTGAACACTGCTCTGCTCAAACTCATGCATGTATTCCCCCCACTACTACTGACGTGAATCCCATTCAGCAGAGCTCAGAGAACAATGCCTAATAGGATAATACTACAGTTCCCATAGACGTGAGGCTATCTGCTGGGAAAGAGCCATGCTGTTTCCACTATGGTGATCAGGCACAGTAGAAAGACATGAGCGTGTATCCCTTCATAAAGGCAGATAGATATCAAAAGAGATATTGACTCCACACCGCAATACACATAGATCTATACCGGCAAACAGACCCACACATGGCGTATTCGCCGGCAGAGATGTCTATGTAGAGCGAACGCGTTTACACATCTAAGGGAAAGTTTTCACTGCCAGTAGTCTTTCCTCAATGCCGGTTCACCCCTACATTCTCTAATGAGTGTATTGCAAGCAAACCGACAACAGAAGCCATAATGAAAAGCTAAATAAATCACATCCTGAAAAATGTCCACACTAATCCTAATAAAATTCCCACAACAGCCCCTCCTCTTTGTCATATGATCCCATGTGTCCCTCGATGAATCTTGATCTTCTTCTTCCAAATAAACAGAACAGCTCTTCTCATACATAAAAACAATCCATTTCAAAAAGTTAAAAAGAACGATAATCAGTGTTCCGTTATCTGTTCAATCTAAATAAAACACATCCTAAAAAATGTCCACACCAGTCCTAATAAAATTTCCACAACAACATTTTTTATCATTTTTTTTTAGACAGATGGAACTTTCTTTTGGTTGTATTTAATCACCACTGGGTTTTTTAATTTTTACTATATAAATGAAAAAATAACAAAAAGTTTGAAAAAAAAACAAATTTTTCTTAGTTTCTGTAATAAAATTTTGCAAATAGGTGAACTTTCTTCATAAATTTAGGCCAAGGTTTAATCTGCTGCATTTCTTTGGTGAAAATATCCCAAATCAGTGTATATTATTTAGTCTGTAGCACAGCTATAGAGTCCACAAACTATGGGATATACAGTATAGCTGAAAATCGATAAATCCTGATTTACTGACAGCTGATCTCATTTCTTAAGGACCCTAAACTTTGCCAGGACAATACAAATGACCCCTTTTTAGAGAGTGGACAAGTCAATTAAGAGGCATAGTGAACTTTTTAAAGTTTTATTTTTGTCCCACAATTCTTTGTAAAATTAAGAAATAAAGGGCCTAATTCAGTATAAGTTTGGAGTAGAGCTGCTCACTTCTCCAGAAATAACTCCAGCCTAAACTCATTGCATCCTAATTAGGTAAGTGGCTGGAGTTAAACCATCAACTAGATGCTTTAATGAATTCGGAGTTGGAGTTAACTTAGACTGAATTCGGGTTTGGAGTTAACTTAGGCTGAATTTGAGTTTGGAGTTAACCAAATTCCCTTTGTGTTTTTCATAAAAGGAAATTTGTCTATTCTGAATCACTATTAAACAGCAATGTCATCTAATATGGTTTATTTTAATTTTAAGGTATAGTTATGTATCTTATGTGTTTTAACCTTTAGATTTTCTAATAGCAGACTACACAGCTGTCTAATTAGCAGTCTTCATTCTTTATTCATCTGAAACTTTCAGGCATTTCTGATTGTATTCAGCACTTTGGTGTAGTGGGCTAAGCTCACAGCCAACGATTGCAAGGTCATGAGTTCAAGGCCAGACCATGATAACACCCTGTGTGCCATAATTTTTTTGGCCACATAGTAATACATTGGCTACATCACCTAAAATTGCATGTCAATGGCCATGTATATTCAAGAAACAAACATGCATATGTGCAGAGTGCAATTATGCATTTGCCAAGTTTCAGTATTTATTTATAGCTGTCTAAAATTTAAGAAGGTGATGGCACACTTGGGATTTGAACTCATGCTCTCAGTGTTTATAGCCAGGAACACTAGCCACTAAACCGTTGAGCTGAGCATGACTACCCCTGGAATATTTATTCCCATGTTTCAATAGTTAACCACTTCCTTACAGGGCAGTTACACCCCTTCCTGCCCAGGCCAATTTTCAGCTTTTTATACTGTTGCATTTTGAATGACAATTGTGCGGTCATGCAACCCTGTACCTAACACAAATGTATCACAGTATTTTCATAAAAAATTGTGCTTTCTTTTGGTGGTATTTGATCACTGCAAGGTTTTTTTTTCTATTGGCAAAAAGAAGACCTAAATGTTTGACCCCTAAAATAATGTGTTTTTGTTTATGTAATAAAATTTGGTAAATCAATATGTTTTTTGTTGCACTGACGAGCATTGATGAGGCTGCGCTGGCAGGCACTGATGAGACACTAATATGCAGCACTGATAGATAGATAGGTGGCACTGATATGCAGCATTGATGGGCATTGATAGGTGGCACTGATGGGCAATGATTGGCACTGGTGGGCAGCACTGAAAGATGGTAATGATGGGCAGCACTGATGAGGAGGGCACTAACAGGTTCCCTGAGCACTGATTGGCATCAATGGTGGCATGGGTGGGCATCCCTGGTGGCTCTAGTGGCATCCCCCAAGGGTCTGCACTGGTAATCAATGCTCTGATTACAAGCACAGACCCCCCACACACACACACTTACTTTGCATATGAATGCCATTTCTTCACAGCTGAAAGTGGCCCTCACCATGATTAGCGAGTTGATTGTGACCTCTTGCTGGAATGTGTGCAAGCCAATTTGGTGTCATTTCTGGTCCAAGGCGAACGCCAATGTGCCATTTGCAATTTATTGTAAAGAGATTTTGCTTTATTTTAAAAATGGCGCACACAGACAACTAAAATGTATTGGAAATGTTTTACCTAGGCCAGTGATGGTAACCCTTAACCCCCCCCCCCCCAAGATGTTTTTGCCCTACATTTCCCAAAATGCTCATGTACTCTGCAGTGTAGGTGAGCATCATGGGAAATGTTACAAAACACCTGTGTTGCCAAGGTTCATCACTGACCTAAGCCAACTAAAAAGGTGAGTGAGCGCTGTAGCAATCTTTTATTTAGTAATCATTTTTAGTGATTTTTTTTATTAAATGTTTTGGTTACATTCATCCACAGCGACTGAATGGAAATTTTGTATTATCCCTTAATTTATATATTTTTAGCTAAATATATACATAAACAGTTTAATTTTTTCTTACAATTTAGCCCACACACACAACCCCCCCCCCGCCCACACACACAACCCCCCCCCCCCCGCCCACACACACACACACACCACCCCCCCCCCCCACACACACACACCACCCACACCACCCCCACACACACACACCACCCCCACACACACACACACCACCCCCACACCACACACACACACCACCCCCACACACACACACACCACCCCACACACACACCACCCCCACACACACACACACACACACCACCCCCACACACACACACACACACACACACACCACCCCCACACACACACACACACACACACACACACACACACCACCCCCACACACACACACACACACACCACACACACCACCCCCACACACACACACACACACACCACACACACCACCCCCACACACACACACACACACACCACACACACCACCCCCACACACACACACACACACCACACACACCACCCCCACACACACACACACACACACACACCACCCCCACACACACACACACACACACACACCACCCCCACACACACACACACACACACACACACACACACACACCACCCCCACACACACACACACACCACCCCCACACACACACACACACCACCCCCACACACACACACCACCCCCACACACACACACACACCACCCCCACACACACACACACACCACCACCCCACACACACACACACCACACACACACACCACCCCCACACACACACACACACACACACCACCCCACACACACACACACACACACACACACACTTCGCTGGAGTAAATGGAGAACCCTACCCAAGTTCATACTGTACTGCCATTGCACACACACAAAAAATACAAGAAATGGATTACATTCAACAGACACAAAAGATATCTGAATTACATCTAGACAAATATGAAGAAAAGAAAACAAAAAACCAGGAGCTGTGTACAAATGAATAAGCTTTATTGAACATGTATAAAACATCAGTAATCACTCAAGCAAGCATGTGAAATGTGAAATGTGCAATGCCCCCCCCCCCCCCCAAACCCCCAAATCAAGTAATTTTTATTCAAATTACAGTGCAAAGATACAACATATGATGGATAGATAGAGCTTACAATATCCAAAAGTCAAGCAAAATATGTTGTAGACACCTTAGTATTAAGCATAAAACATACCCAACATACTTTTATGTTAATTGTTTGCATGAGCCTGCCTTTTCCATTTAAATACCATCAAATCAGTAGAACATACAGCTACACAGAGGCATGAAATAAAAAAAAAAACATGTATAGAGTACATAAAGACACACTTTGCAAAAACTATACCAAACAGTTAGAGCATGAAAAGTATTCATCCAACAGAATACACTTACTGCAATATGGATCATTAGGCATGCCAGCAAACCCCACCCCCAAAGCAAATCGGACATAAAGACCTGTGGCCCTTCCACAGGCCAAATGATATGATCTCATACATCCCTTTATATAACCTTGGTTAAACTACACCCACCCAGTATAGGAAACGCCCAGCAAAGTAATTAATTGGGTCTGTTGGTTCCTAAACCAAAATCACCAGTTCACTAATGAATGAGTGTTTGGCTGGCCATCCATGATCAAAGTTTCTTACAAGTCAACACACATAAGAAATGCTTTCAATAATCTCAGCATGAGCACAAAGTGGCTTTTTCATTTAGACTAATGCCTCGTACACACGTACTGATCATCGGCCGACCGATCGGCCGTCTTTTGTCCAGGGCTGTCCTGTCTGTTGAAAACTGCAAAAGACTGCACACGAATTTTGTCGGCCAACAACAGACGACTGGCAGAAGTGATGTCATGTGATGGTTAACTTTCCGTGTGTTTTTCTTTTCTGAGCATGCTCAGTCTTGCAAATCTGCTGATTGTCGGCCGAATTCTGTACTGACTGGCGAACAATTGGCCGTTCTGGTGTTGGCCAACAAAAATTTTAATGCCGGCACGACAGATTCCTGTTCGGCCGAAAATGCAATGTCGGCTGTCGGAAGCATCATACTAACAAGCCTACAATCAGCCGATCGGTCGTCGGCCGAATATTTACGGCCAACAATCGGTACGTGTGTACGAGGCTTAAGGCTGGCCATACATGTTCCAATTTTCTTACAATTTTCTGTCCAATTTTCTTGAAATTTACCTTCAAGTATGTAGTACAAAGGCCCTGCCTAATTAGATACAAGTGAATGTGTTTTTTTAGCTTTGACCTCACATTATGTGGTTTGTGGTAGATCTACCAGAAAATTGTACACAAAAGTTGACATGTATGGCCAGCTTAATGGGCCATACACACTATAATGCCTCGTACACACGTACCGATCTTCGGCCGTAAATATTCGGCCGACGACCGATCGGCCGATTGTAGGCTTGTTAGTATGATGCTTCCGACAGCCGACAGCGCATTTTCGGCCGAACAGAATCTGTCGTGCAGGCATTAAAATTTTTGTTGGCCAACACCAGAACGGCCGATTGTTCGCCAGTCAGTACAGAATTCGGCCGACAATCGGCTGATTTGCAAGACTGGGCATGCTCAGAAAAGAAAAAACACAGGGAAAGTTAACCATCACATGACATCACTTCTGCAGTCGTCTGTTGTTGGCCGACAAAATTTGTGTGCAGTCTTTGCAGTTTTCAACAGACAGGACAGCCCCTGGACAAAAGACAGCCGATCGTTCGGCCGACGATCAGTACGTGTGTACGGGGCTTAAGATTTTCTGAAGACTTTTTCCTTTAGATTTACCAAAACCAGATAATATGAGGTCAAACCTAAACACTTTCAATTTGTATGCAATCTGGCAGGCCCTTGCACTACATAGAAAAGGTAAATCTGAAGGAAAAAGTCTACGGAAAATCTTATAGTGTGTATGGCCATACATGTTCAATTTTTGTTGTACAATTTTCTGATAGATTAACCACAAACCACATAATGTGATGTCAAAGCTAAACAACACTTTCACTTATCCAATTAGGCAGGCCTTTGTACTACATACTTGAAGGTAAATTTCAAGAAAATTGGACAGAAAATTGTAAGAAAATTGGATCATGTATGGCCATACACACTATAAGGTTTTCTGAAGACTTTTTCCTTCAGATTTACCTTTTCTATGTAGTGCAAGGGCCG
>NW_028119696.1:0-68000 GCF_965119305.1 Pelophylax lessonae
AAAAAAGAAAGCCAACGAATAAAGGAAAAGCCAAAAGCCTACAGCACCTGGGATTCCCAGGCTGTAGCGGAATGGACACAGAGAGTGTGGCTTGTGTTGAAAGAATGACCATAATATTACCGAACAGTGTCCCTGAGGAAATATATAAAGATATATTGCAGATTGCTAGAATATGGCAGCAGTGTTTCATAGACCCCTGCTAGTGGGGTGGGGTTTGTTATTGTGAATACCTGCATTCCATTGTCCTATTGTTCCTGTCTGCCCTGTAAGCATATTATGGGATGTGTGTTTGTGTGGAATGACTCGAAGAGGGAGGGGGTTTTGGCAGAGTGTAGATCTCGTATGTTTTCAATAAACAAGGCATTCTGAGTTGACTCCGAGCCTATGTGTCGTCTAGTTCTTGGGAGGGAAGGATTGCATAACGCTACCTGGATTGTTGCATGCTGTACCTGCCTAGTTGGATTAGTACCTGTTTTCCTGTCTACCAGCAGAGCCAACGTAGATTAAACTACTCCTCTGCTACACAGGAGGTCTCCCATCCAGGTACTAACCAGGCCTGACCCTGCTTAGCTTTCAAGATCAGACGAGATTGGGTGCTTTCAAGGTAATGTAGCCGTTGGCGATCACCACTGCCACCCTCGACCCCATTAAACCCGGCCATGGCCAGATGGCACCTCAGGAGAAACAAAAAGAAAGCCAACGAATAAAGGAAAAGCCAAAAGCCTACAGAACCTGGTATTCCCAGTCGGTCTCCCATCCAGGTACTAACCAGGCCGACCCTGCTTAGCTTCTGAGATCAGACCAGATTGGGCGCGTTCAGGGTGATGTGGCTGTAGGCGATCACCACTGCCACCCTCGACCCCTTTGAACTTGGCCATGGCAAGATGGCACCTCAGGTTATTCGTGGGCTTTCTTTTTGTTTCTCCTGTGTGAATGCCTAATTTACCTCTAGCCATCAAATACTACGTTCTTTGCTGTCAGTTAAAACCATGTGAGCTATTTTTTGGGGCCTATACAGGCCGACACTTACTTCTGTATACTGTGAATGCCTAATGTACCTTCAGCCACCAAATACACTATGTTCTTTGCTGTCAGTTAAACCCATGCGAGCTAAGTTTTGGGGCCTATACAGGCTGACACTTACTTCTGTATCCTGTGAAAGCCTAATGTACCTCCAGTCATCACATACTACGTTCTGTGCTGTCAGTTAAACCCATGTGAGCTAATGTTTGGGGCCTATGAAGGCCGACACTTACTTCTGTCTACTGTGAATGCCTAATGTACCACCAGAATACTACATTCTTAGCTGTCAGGTAAACCCATTTGGGCTAATTTTTGGGGCCTATACAGGCCGAAACTTACTTCTGTACCCTGTGAATGCCTAATGTACCTCCAGCCACCAAATACTACGTTCTTAGTTGTCAGGTAAACTGATGTGGGCTAATTTTTGGGCCTTTTATGGCCGACACTTACTTCTTTATCCTGTAAATGCCTAATGTACCTTCAGCCACAGAATACTATATTCTTAGCTGTCAGGTAAACCCATGTGGGCTATTTTTTGGGGCCTTTTATGGCCGACACTTACTTCTGTATCCAGTGAATGCCTAATGTACCTTCAGCCAAAGAATACTACGTTCTTAGCTGTCAATTAAACCCATGTGGGTTAATTTTTTGGGGTTATACAGGCCGACACTTACTTCTGTACCCTGTGAATGCCTATTTTGTCTCCAATGGTCTGAAAAAAATTTTTGGGTCAAAATGACTGTATTTTGGTCTCCAAGTGTCTAAAAAGCCTATTTTAGTCAAACTAACTGCATTTGGTCACCAAAGGTCTGAAAAACAATTTTACTCAAAATGACTGTATTTTTGTCTTTTAGACCCTTAAAAAGCTGGGTTTAGACAAGATTTGTCTAAAATCGGCCATTTGGGCTCCAATGGCCTGAAAAAAATGTTTTGGTCAAAATGACTCTATTTTGGTCTCCAAGTGTCTAAAAAACCTTTTTTTAGTCAAAATAACTGCATTTGGTCACCAAACGTCTGAAAAAAAATATAGTCAAAATGACTACATTTATGTCTTGTAGAGCCTTAAAAAGCCGGTTTTAGGCAAGATTTTAGACATTTGGCTCCAATGGCCTGAAAAAATGTTTTTGGTCAAAATGACTCTATTTTGGTCTCCAAGTGTCTAAAAAGCCTTTTTTAGTCAGAATAACGGCATTTGGTCATCAAAGGTCTGAATTTTATTTTCTCAAAATTACTGTATTTTTGTCTTTTAGACCCTTAAAAAGCTGGGTTTAGACAAGATTTGTCTAAAATCGGCCATTTGGGCTCCAATGGCCTGAAAAAATGTTTTGGTCAAAATGACTCTATTTTGGTCTCCAAGTGTCTAAAAAACCTTTTTTTAGTCAAAATAACTGCATTTGGTCACCAAACGTCTGAAAAAAAATATAGTCAAAATGACTACATTTATGTCTTGTAGAGCCTTAAAAAGCCGGTTTTAGGCAAGATTTTAGACATTTGGCTCCAATGGCCTGAAAAAATGTTTTTGGTCAAAATGACTCTATTTTGGTCTCCAAGTGTCTAAAAAGCCTTCTTTAGTCAAAATAACTGCATTTATTCACCAAAGGTCTGACAACATTTTTTAGTCAAAATGACTGTATTTTTTGTCTTTTAGAGTCTTTAAAAGCCGGTTTTAGACAAGATAACTGCATTTGGTCTCCAATGGTCTTTTTTTGTCAAAATGAATGTATTTAGTATTCTGTGGCTGAAGGTACATTAGGCATTCACAGGATATTGAAGTAAGTGTCGGCCATAAAAGTCCCCAAAAATTAGCCTGACAGCTAAGAACGTAGTATTTGGTGGCTTAAGGTACATTAGGCATTCACAGGGTACAGAAGTAAGTGTCGGCCTGTATCGGCCCCAAAAATTAGCCAAGGGTTGAACTGACAGCTAAGAACGTAGTATTCTGTGGCTGAAGGTGAGTGTCAGGTAATGTACCTTCAGCCACAGAATACTACGTTCTTTGCTGTCAGTTAAACCCATGTGAGCTAATTTTTGGGGCCTATACAGGCCGACACTTACTTCTGTATCATGTGAATGCCTAATGTACCTCCAGCCATTAAATACTACGTTCTTTGCTGTCAGTTAAACCCATGTGAGCTAATTTTTGGGGCCTATACAGGCCGACACTTACTTCTGTATACTGTGTGAATGCCTAATGTACCTCCAGGCACCAAATACTACGTTCTTAGTTGTCAGGTAAACCCATGTGGGCTAATTTTTGGGGCCTTTTAAGGCCGACACTTACTTCTGTATCCCGTGAATGCCTAATGTACCTTCAGCCACAGAATACTACGTTCTTAGCTTTCTTTTTTTTTTTTTTGGATTTATTGTTCTTTATTTCAATTTCAAGGAGAATTACAACACAAAGTATAATATATACCTCCAAGGCATAAACAAAAAGAGAACGAGAACCACAATACAAGCCCCCATCCTCTTCCCAGTACACAATGTGTTCACATTCAAAGAAATATTCATCATTTTCCAGGGTACCAATAGTGCCCGCAATAAGAAAGAGAAAAAAAATCCTTGACGAGGAAACAGTTTGTCCAGATCGCAAGGCTCTTACCCAATCTTCCTTTTCACTCTTCCCTCTCCCTTCCTCTCCAAACATCACTGCTGCCCCCTTTAATCTACCTCTGTATTGTGTCTTCCGAGAAGACAGCTATGGAGTTCATCTTTCCGTCTCCTACACTATTCTTTTCTCCTTTCCACTTTTTTCCCCTCCCTCCCTACCCTCCCCCCCTTCCCTCACTCATACTATCAGACAAACATCCACTCGCAAAAAAAACAAAAAATAAACATTTTTTAAAAAAATTTTCTCCTCCCCCTCTCCCCCCCTCCCCCTCTCCTCCCTCAACCAGGGCCTCCAAAACGCTGAACCTTTGTAGTCTAGTCCCCCAAGCTCATATTTTAGGGTGCTAAGTGGAGAAGTTGTTTCCCCTCATCCGAGGTCGTAAATAAGTTCCAGATACCCCATATCGCCTTATATTGTTCGTATTTGTTTTGTGAGGAAAGTACTAAATCCTCCATTTTATTTATATGCTCTAATTTCCGTGCCCATTCAGATACTGAGGGGGGATTTGTCCTCCTCCAGTATTGCGGTATGCATGCTCTTGCAGCATTCATCATATGAGGTAATATCGATCTTTCATATTTCTTCCTTGATAGCCCCGATATCTGCAAGAGGCAAAAGGCTGCATCTCCCTCAATTCTATAATCCGTTATTTTCTGAATTATACCCCCTACTTCAGACCAGTATTTCTTTATATCTGGGCAATTCCAGAAAATATGGTACAACGTACTCTCTCCCTCCCCACATCTCCAGCACCTATCAGATTCCTGGGGATACCACTTATGTAATTTATCTGGTGTATTATACCATCTGGTTAAGATCTTATAATTTGTTTCCTGAATTTTAGTGCACTTTGTTGGCCCGAATGTTAACCTACATATTCTCTGTACCTGTGCTATTGTTATATCCCTATTTAAATCTGATTTCCACTTTTCCACCCAATTTAATTTCTGTTGTTCTATTGGGGTATTCATCATTTTTATATAGCATAGAGAGGACACGTCCACTACTCTCCCCCTTCTCACATAGCCTCTCAAAGTTTGTCAACGGTTTTACAAAGTTCTCCGGCCTTGGGAGCGACTCCAAGAAATGTTGTACCTGGAGCGCCTCCCAAAGGGGGAGGCCAAATGGTCCGTTCCTATCTGTTAAATTAGGGATCGAGGGCCAGCTCCTCTGATTCGCAAACGTTTTTACACTTACTTGTCCGGATTCTCGTAGTTTTTTGAAATACTGTCTATCCAGTCCTGGGGTAAAGTTTGGGTTCCCCAATATAGGATATAGAGGGAAATCTATTGTTGTTAACTTTTGCCTCAGGGATTGCTGATTACCTATCTTTATAGTATTTCCTATCAATGGGTGTGTTTTTAATGTCTTAGGGAGACTCTGATAGCACCATAACGCTCTCTTTAAGGACACTGCAGTCTGTGCCTGTTCTATTTGAACCCAAATCTTCATTTCCGAATGGTGCCACCAATCTATTATTCTATTTAGCTGTATGGCATGATAGTATCTACATAGATCTGGGATCGCAAGTCCTCCCATATGCTTAGGCAAAGTTAAGCTATTACGAGCTATGTGTGGCTCCTTTTTGGCCCAGATATATCTAGTAAACATTCCATGTATGGTTTTAAAGAAGCTATTCGATATTTTGATAGGCAGAGCTCGCTTCAAATATAAATATTTTGGTAAGATGTTCATTTTTATTAGGTTCCCCCTCCCAAACCAAGACTGGAGTCCCCCCTCCCATTGGTCAAGAAGTCTCCTTGTCTCCTTGACCAGAGGGAGCAAATTCAGGTCGACTATCCTTGACAGGTCTGCTGATATATATGTCCCTAAATATTTCACTGCCTCTTTCACCCAGATAAAGCCAAAGTTACTTTTAGTCCCCATACTGTTTAAATTCCTTTAGGAGCACCGGTAGTGAGATGTCTGGCTCTGGCAAGGTAAATAACAGATCATCCGCATAGGCTGCGATTTTATATTGCTCTTTGCCCTGGGAAACTCCTCTTATATCCGGATTCATGCGGATTTTACATAAGAAAGGTTCCAGTACTAGAGCGAAGAGCAATGGGGAAAGTGGACATCCTTGTCTTGTGCCGTTCTTTATATAAAAAGGTTCTGAGAGTACCCCATTAGCCTTCACCCTCGCTGTCGGATTTGAATAGACTTTGGTGATTCTTTCCTTCATTACTTCTCCTACTCCTATATATCTGAGCACTGACTGCATAAAGGCCCACTCAACTCTATCGAAAGCCTTTTCTGCGTCGGTGCTCAGTATAAC
This sequence comes from Pelophylax lessonae, assembly GCF_965119305.1. NCBI lineage: Eukaryota > Metazoa > Chordata > Amphibia > Anura > Ranidae > Pelophylax > Pelophylax lessonae. Next base: position 5,913 of record NW_028119696.1, read on the forward strand.
ACAGGGGGTCCTTGCTTTATTAACTATGTGGATTAAATTGAGGACTCTCGTAGTATTGTCTTTCGCTTCTCTTGCCATCATGAATCCTACTTGATCTAAATGAATTACCCTCTAAAGGATCCTCGACATTCTAGTAGCTAATATTTTCGTGAAGATTTTTAAATCTGTATTTAACAAGGAGATAGGCCTATAACTTCCGCAATTTGCTGGGTCCTTACCCTCCTTCAGAATCAGCGTCAAGTAGGCTGCCAAAGTATCTCTGGCAAACACATTAGGCATTCACAGTATACAGAAGTAAGTGTCAGACTGTATAGGCCCCAAAAATTAGCTCACATGGTTTTAACTGACAGCAAAGAACGTAGTGTATTTGATGGCTGGAGGTACATTAGGCATTCACAGTAGACTGAAGTAAGTGTCGGCCTGTATAGGCCCCAAACATTAGCTCACATGGGTTTAACTGACAGCACAGAACGTAGTATTTGATGGCTGGAGGTACATTAGTCTTTCACAGGATACAGAAGTAAGGGTCAGCCTGTATAGGCCCAAAACTTAGCTCGCATGGGTTTAACTGACAGCAAAGAACATAGTGTATTTGGTGGCTGAAGGTACATTAGGCATTCACAGTATACAGAAGTAAGTGTCGGCCTGTATAGGCCCCAAAAAATAGCTCACATGGGTTTAACTGACAGCAAAGAACTTAGTATTTGATGGCTAGAGGTAAATTAGGCATTCACACAGGAGAAACAAAAAGAAAGCCAACGAATAACCTGAGGTGCCATCTTGCCATGGCCAAGTTCAAAGGGGTCGAGGGTGGCAGTGGTGACATTGACAGTATACAGAAGTAAGTGTCGGCCTGTTTAGGCCCCAAAACGTAGCTCACATGGGTTTAACTGACAGCAAAGAATGTATTATTGGATGGCTAGAGGTACATCAGGCATTCACACAGTATACAGAAGTAAGTGTCGGCCTGTATAGGCCCCAAAAATTAGCTCACATGGGTTTACCTGACTGCTAAGAACGTAGTATCCTGTGGCTAAAGGTACATTAGGCATTCACAGGATGCAGAAGTAAGTGGAAAGTGTTAGGTGCCGTCCCTAAATGCCAGTAAGCCAAGAAAGGTCCTGCCACATCCCTAAGGACATATGAGAAAAAAGTGTATCAAGTGGTATTGGTGTTCCAATACACCAGAGCCTAAATGAGCCCCACAGGGAACTGTGTATTCTGAGGAAACACCCAACCTGGGACTTTGTAGGCAGGAGTTACTTGGCATGAATAGATAAATAGAAGACCAATTTATTATATAATGATTTTATTAATACATGTGTACAAAATTGTTAAAAAAGACACAGATGCAAAGGCATCAAAAGACAGTCAATATAGAAAATATGTGATAAATAAAATTATGAACCATATCCTAGAGTAGTGGGGTGTCATGGTCTTACCTTCTTGCTGTTCTCCTTCGTTTGACATGTGCTGGCGGCCATCTTGGTTTCTGGGTTTCTTGTAGCCTCCCACCCTGCGGCTCCTCCTTCCCACTGGGAGGAGCTGGATGCCTAGCTCATATATATAGGAGGTCTGTGGCTTCAGTTCCCTGCTTGGTCCTCCTGTGTTCACATGCTACTAAGACTGCTGCTACTTCTGGTTCCTGTTCCTGGCTTCGTCTGACTACCCTGTTGGTTCCTGATCCTGGCTTCGTCTGACTACCCTGTTGGTTCCTGATCCTGGCTTTGTCTGACTACCCTGCTGGTTCCTGACCCCTGGCTTCGCAAAGACTCTGCATCGGTTTCGCCATCAGTTTGGACTTTTGCTTTATAGCTTGTTTTTCAATAAAGCTGTCTTATTTTCACTTATCTGTTGTTGTACGTCTGGTTCATGGTTCCGTGACATTAGGACCAAGCCATGAATTCTGACGGTACAGGGCCATCCTCACTACCCACGCTGGTTGCCAGACTTGATCAGCAGGATCACCTGTTGGGTCAGTTCGCCGTGGCGTTGCAAACCCTGCTTGAACGCACGGTTCATTTCGCTCCCGTTGCCGATGGGTCGGTTGTCGCTCCTGGGTCCGCTCCTACTGCCGCTCCGGTTGTTGCGCCAGAGTCTACCCCGACACCTGTTGTTGCGCCCGCGGTGTTTCGGGGTATGTCCGGTTCTGCCCCCCTTCCACAGCGCTTTGGGGGAGAGCCAACTCAGTGCCGAGGTTTCCTTAACCAGGTGGGCATTTATTTCGAGTTGCTGCCACATGCCTTTCCTACTGAGAGATCAAAGGTGGGCTTCTTAATCTCGCTGCTCTCGGACAAGGCCTTGGCCTGGGCCAGCCCTTTATGGGAGAACAACAATCCGGTGGTTGCCGAATTTTCCGGTTTTGTTGCTTCTCTTCGGAAGGTATTCGATGTGCCGGCTCGTGCTGCCTCTGCTGCGAAGCTCCTTATGTCCATCAGACAGGGTTCACGATCCGTAGCTGAATACGCCATTGAGTTTCGTACCCTGGCAGCAGAGGTGGGCTGGAATAATGAGGCTCTGGTCGCTGCTTTCTCTCATGGTCTCTCGGATGCCTTGAAGGATGAGGTTGCAGCTAAGGACCTACCAGTGGAGCTCGAGTCTCTTATTTCTTTCCTGATGTTGATTGACACCAGACTCAGGGAGAGACCTTCCTTTAAGGAGAGTCTGCGGAGGCCTCCTAACAGATTGGCGCCTACCTTTGTTGTCCCACCCGTGCCTCCCTCTCCTCCCACGCCTCCTGGGGATGACTTGTCTGGGGGTGAACCCATGCAGCTGGGGTTTGCTCGCCTGTCCGAGGGGGAGAGGGTACTCCGGAGACGCGAGGGCCGATGCATGTACTGTGGTCTCGGTGGGCATTTTCGGTTGGCATGTCCGAACCATCCAGGGAAACGCTCGCACCTGAGATCCTGTCGGGGGCAGATCTTGGGTGGAGTCTCCTCGTCCCCGGTTTCCCGTGTTGACAAACCACTGGTCACTGTTGTCCTTTCCTGGGTCGGGGGCTCGGTGACGACCCAGGCGTTGGTGGACTCTGGTGCTGGTGGTTTGTTCATTGATAGTGTGTTCGCTGCCGCCAATTCCATTCCTCTGCAGGCTCGAGGTTCTCCTCTGGCTCTTGAGGCGATAGACGGCAGACCCCTTCTGCCGCCACACGTGACTCATGAGACCCTTCCAGTGGGGTTAGCCATTGGTGCCGTCCACAGAGAGTCGGTCTGCTTCCAGGTTATTTCGTCTCCACACTACTCGGTGGTCTTGGGGTACCCCTGGCTCCAGAAGCATAATCCGATTTTCGATTGGAGATCGGCCGAGATCCTCTCGTGGTCACCGCAGTGTGGGACTAGTTGCATCCATGGGCCTGTCAAGTTGCTGTGTACTTCCTCGGACTCTCTGTTGCCCCCTGAATACGAGGAGTACCGGGATGTATTTGATAAGGTGCGCGCGGTTGCCCTACCTCCGCACCGCCCATACGATTGTGCCATCGAGTTACAATCTGGTGCCATTCCTCCTCGTGGCAAAGTCTATCCACTGTCGGTAGCGGAGAATGAGGCCATGGAGGAGTACGTGAGGGAGGCACTTTCACGTGGACACATTCGCAAATCCTCGTCCCCGGCAGGGGCTGGATTTTTCTTTGTGAAAAAGAAGGGCGGTGAGTTGAGGCCTTGCATCGATTACAGGGGTCTCAATCGCATCACGATCAAGAACGCTTACCCGATACCCTTGATTTCCGAGCTGTTCGATCGCCTTAAAGGGGCCACGGTCTTTACCAAACTCGACCTGAGGGCGGCATATAACCTCGTAAGGATCAAGGCGGGCGATGAGTGGAAGACCGCGTTTAACACCAGGACCGGTCATTATGAATCCTTGGTTATGCCCTTTGGGCTGTGCAATGCGCCCACAGTCTTTCAGGAATTCATCAACGATGTTTTCCGTGACCTGTTGCAGCAGTGTGTGGTGGTCTACCTGGATGACATCTTGGTATATTCTGAGTCCATGGAGACCCACATTCTGGATGTCAAACGAGTGTTGCAACGGTTACGAGAGAACAAGCTGTTCGGTAAGCTTGAGAAATGCGAATTTCACCGATCCCAGGTAACCTTCTTAGGTTACATCATTTCCGCTGAGGGGTTCTCCATGGATCCTGAGAAGGTTTCGGCTGTCTTACAGTGGCCCCAGCCCAGTGGTCTTCGCTCCCTGCAGCGCTTTTTGGGCTTCGCCAATTATTATCGGAAGTTCATCAGGGACTTTTCCATGCTAGCCAAGCCTCTCACGGATCTGACCAGGAAGGGCAGTAATTCCCAGGTCTGGCCGCCCGAGGCCATCCGAGCTTTTGAGGCTCTAAAGTCCGCCTTTGTGTCGGCTCCGATTCTGTCGCATCCCAACCCTGGGTTGCCCTTTGTCCTCGAGGTGGACGCGTCTGAGACGGGAGTAGGCGCCCTTCTGTCTCAGCGTAGAACACCAGAGGGTCCTCTGCTTCCTTGTGGGTTTTACTCCCGGAAACTGTCTTCCGCGGAGTGCAACTACCAGATTGGTGACAGGGAGTTATTGGCCATCGTGCAGGCTCTTAAAGAATGGAGGCACTTGCTCGAGGGTTCGGTGGTTCCGGTCCTCATCCTGACGGACCACAAGAATCTGACCTACCTCTCTGAGGCCAAGAGATTGACACCACGTCAGGCCAGATGGGCTCTGTTCTTGTCACGTTTTAATTACGTGGTCTCCTACCTACCCGGTTCCAAGAACATCAGGGCTGATGCCTTATCACGGCAGTACTCCGACCTGTCCAGGGAGGAGTCAATTCCGACTTCGGTCATACCTCCGAATCAGATCCTGGCTGCCATTCGCACCAGCCTGACCTCTCCCCTGGGTGAGCAGATTTTGGCGGCTCAATCTGGTGCTCCCTCTGGGAGACCCAACGGCAGATGTTTTGTGCCTGAGGAGTTGCGCACTCGGTTGTTGCGAACCTACCATAACTCCAAGACCGCGGGGCATCCTGGAAAGAATCAGCTGTCCTGGGCTGTTTCACGTCTGTTCTGGTGGCCTTCCCTACGTTCCGACATCGCCGCATATGTAGCGGCATGCTCCGTTTGTGCCCAGAGTAAGTCCCCTCGGCACCTTCCGTTGGGCCTTCTGCAACCCTTAGCCACCGGGGAGCGCCCATGGTCTCACCTGGGGATGGATTTCATTGTGGACCTCCCTGCATCCCGAGGCCATACGGTCATTCTCATGATTGTGGATCGGTTTTCCAAAATGTGTCACTGTGTTCCTCTCAAGAAGTTACCCTCTGCACAGGAGTTGGCCACGATTTTTGCCAGGGAGGTCTTCCGGTTGCACGGTTTGCCCAAGGAGATTGTGTCGGATCGGGGGAGTCAGTTTGTGTCCAGGTTCTGGCGCGCCTTTTGCTCCCAGTTGGGGATTCATCTCTCCTTCTCCTCGGCCTACCACCCTCAGTCCAATGGGGCCGCAGAACGATCCAATCAGGCCTTGGAGCAATTCCTTCGTTGCTATGTCTCCGATCACCAAGACAATTGGGTTGACCTCCTGCCTTGGGCTGAGTTTGCCAGGAACACGGCGGTGAACTCTTCCTCTGGGACGTCTCCCTTCATGGCCAACTATGGGTTCCAACCTGCCGTGTTACCGGAGGTATTCTCTCCCCAGGATATTCCGGCTGTGGAGGATCACCTTTCCGTCCTACGTGCTTCTTGGGTACAGATCCAGAAGTCCCTTGAGGCCTCTGCGCAGCGCCAGAGACTCCAGGCTGATCGCAGACGAGCGCCTGCTCCTTCCTACCAGGCCGGAGACCGTGTATGGTTGTCCACCCGCAACCTCAACCTTCGAGTGCCCACTCCCAAGCTGGCGCCTCGCTTTGTTGGTCCCTTCCGAGTGCTTCGCAGGGTAAACCCGGTAGCCTATGCCCTTGCGCTTCCTCCTGGCATGCGGATTTCCAACGTGTTTCATGTCTCCCTGTTGAAGCCTCTGGTGTGTAATCGTTTCACTTCCTCGGTTCCTCGGCCTCGTCCGGTCCGAGTGGGCAATCGTGAGGAGTATGTGGTGAGCAATATCCTGGACTCACGCCTGGTCCGCGGTCGGGTGCAGTTTTTGGTTCATTGGCGTGGTTATGGTCCAGAGGAGCGTTCCTGGGTTCCCTCCGCAGATGTCCATGCTCCTGCCTTGCTCCGAGCCTTCCACGCACGCTTCCCTCAGAAACCGTTCTTTACTCCGCGGAGGAGGGGCCCTTGAGGGGGAGGTACTGTCATGGTCTTACCTTCTTGCTGTTCTCCTTCGTTTGACATGTGCTGGCGGCCATCTTGGTTTCTGGGTTTCTTGTAGCCTCCCACCCTGCGGCTCCTCCTTCCCACTGGGAGGAGCTGGATGCCTAGCTCATATATATAGGAGGTCTGTGGCTTCAGTTCCCTGCTTGGTCCTCCTGTGTTCACATGCTACTAAGACTGCTGCTACTTCTGGTTCCTGTTCCTGGCTTCGTCTGACTACCCTGTTGGTTCCTGATCCTGGCTTCGTCTGACTACCCTGTTGGTTCCTGATCCTGGCTTTGTCTGACTACCCTGCTGGTTCCTGACCCCTGGCTTCGCAAAGACTCTGCATCGGTTTCGCCATCAGTTTGGACTTTTGCTTTATAGCTTGTTTTTCAATAAAGCTGTCTTATTTTCACTTATCTGTTGTTGTACGTCTGGTTCATGGTTCCGTGACATGGGGTCACCCAGGTCCAACATGTTTCGCCGACTCTGCAGACTCTGACTTAAAAAGGCTTTTTAGACACTTGGAGACCAAAATAGAGTCATTTTGACCAAAACATTTATTTCAGGCCATTGGAGCCACATGTCTAAAATCTTGTCTAAAACCAGCTTTTTAAGGCTCTAAAAGACAAAAATATAGTCATTTTGACTAAAAAATTTTTCTGACCTTTGGTGACCAAATGCAGTTATTTTGACTAAAAAAGGCTTTTTAGACACTTGGAGACCAAAATAGTTATTTTAATCAAAAAGAATTTTCAGGCCATTGGAGCCAAATGTCTAAAATCTTGTCTAAAACCGGCTTTTTAAGGCTCTAAAAGACAAAAATTGACAGCTAAGAACGTAGTGTTCTGTGGCTGAAGGTACATTAGGCATTTACAGGATAAAGAAGTAAGTGTCGGCCATAAAAGGCCCCAAAAATTAGCCCAAATGGGTTTACCTGACAGCTAAGAACATAGTATTCTGTGGCAGAAGGTACATTAGGCATTAACAGGATAAAGAAGTAAGTGTCGGCCATAAAAGGCCCCAAAAATTAGCCCACATCAGTTTACCTGACAACTAAGAACGTAGTATTTGGTGGCTGGAGGTACATTAGGCATTCACACAGTATACAGAAGTAAGTTAAGGTGCTTCTAAGGACACTCCAAACACCGATATCCCCGTGCAGGAAGTACCACCACCAAAGGTAAAGGTTGGCCTCTTACCACAATGATTTGATTCCCATGACTGAGATCAAAAACAGCATATTTCAACCTCCACTGGCAAATCCTGCACCGACTCACTCTCTGATCACGTCCACTTCCTCACAGATAGTTATAACATGTAAAGAGGGAAACAACTGCCATAGTGTAGTACCATTAAACAACTATATTGGACGCAATTCTCAAAGTGGCAACTCACATTTGGCTGTAGTTTGTATGGCGTGTTTAAATCAGGGTGTCCTCGAGGCTCGATTCCTGCCGAAAAAATGGCCGCCACGTCCCCTCCGTGGTCTCAGCGTGACGCACCGCAGGCTCCTCCTACGCGTTTCATCAGAGACTGACATCGTCAGGGGGTGTGGCCTGCAGTGAACGTCTACAATTTATGCGCTGACGGAGACGGATAGGCGGGGCAATAGACAGGTCCCGGATCCTGGAAGAAAGACACTTGCGTGTCAGCGACCGCAAGCGGCATTTCACAAGAAGAGACATCCGGACTTAGAATGCGGTTCACGTGCGTACCAACGTCCGGAACCAAACATTAACCGGATGTCACATTAAGAGTCAATCAAGACCAATATTAGCACTCATACAATATTCAGTGCAAAATAAATCTTATGCAGATGGATACAGCATATGTAAGCCCAATTGAGCTAAACACACAAGTATCCATTAGCTTTGCATGATTAGATGGTCACAATGGACCACAGTGGAAACCGGCGCCATCTCTCAGCAGAAATAAAAAAATCGGGAGACTCCGACCACACCGCCAAATACAACACTAATACATAAAAGATATATTAGCAATATTACCAATCATAAATCTAAAATACATGATCTTAAATAAAAACATATTAAAAAGGCCTCTCAAAAAGAAAATACAGATAAAAACACATGAACTCATTTGTTATAGGCTAAATGGTAACTAGTATACAGGCAATCTACCTTCAAACTATGAATTATGAATTATTGATGAAGGAATAGATCGCTCTATACTATCGTTATATGGACGATCTGATCTTTATCTGCCATAGAGAAGTTGATTTGGATAGCTTTTTAACATATTTGAATGACAATCCTTATAATCTGAGGTTTACAGGTACAAAAAATATGGATACAATAGAGTTTTTGGATGTGGCTTTGGGTCATGTTGATAACAGAGTCACGTCAAATCTCTATAGAAAGCCACTATCTGGAAACAGTTTACTGCATGCACGCTCCAGTCATCCAATACATACAGTGAAAGGAATTCCTGTTGGGCAATTTCTTAGAGTACGGAGAATATGCAGTGACTTGTCAGAGTTCAAAATACAGGCATCTTTACTATATCATCGTTTCTTAGAACGAGGATATCCCAAATGGATGCTAGACAGGGCTTACTTCATTGCTTTAAATAAAAGCCGCCCTGAACTCCTATCGTCAGTGGCCTCGGAGGACTTGTCACACATAGTCCCAGGTGTGACCTCCGATGCCGCTCATGATGCTAGCATTGGATGTCCTCGCAAAAACAAAAAACATAACAAAAATATGTTTAAATACAAAACTGCTTCCAGAAACCCTGAAAATAAGTCCCCCTTGGTCACACTGTCCTTGCCCTATAGTTTAGAATTTAATAAAATAAAAAATATTATTTATAAATATCTACCAACTTTATATACAGACGATATCTGTGCCAATATTCTCGAAAATGGGGTAAATATAGTGGCCAAGAGGGCTGCAACCTTAGGCAATTCCCTATCACCCAGTTTATATATGTCCACAAAATCCAATACATCGAAAACATGGCTGTACTGTAAAGGAAATTTTAGATGCGGCATGACAGATTGTATTACCTGTCCTCATATCATCCCCAGAGACACATTTGTCTCCACCTATGACAGTAAAGTTTACAATATAAAAAATTTCTTCAACTGCAACACAAAATATTTGATCTATTTAATCACATGTAAAGCATGTTCTATTCAGTATGTGGGTAGAACTACCCGAAAATTAAAAGACCGATTCAGGGAGCATCTCAGTGACATACGTACTTGTAAATCGACTAATATAGCGAAACATTTTAACAACAGTCATGATGGTGATATGTCCCTGGTACAGATCCAAGTAATTGACCACATCAATAGACCCCCTAGAGGTGGAGATGTTTTCCGACTTTTATGTAAAAGAGAAGTTCTGTGGATCTTCAGGCTTCATACTCGGATGCCTCAGGGGTTAAACTGGGAATGGGATGTCACCCATTTTTATGGGTGACATCTCTCCCGGCTTGCCACCATCCTTTATGAAATCTTAGAGGGCCCATATCCAACATCATCTGGTTCTTTCCATTTGTGGAAGTTCATTCGTCTTTATATACTATATTTAGTCATATGTTTGCCTGGTCCGTTTTTGCAATTCATGCGGATTCTACATTAATGGTTTCCGCATTTGTTGCAAATCTGACTCTTTACACTATAGATCGGATGTACCATTATATTTACATATATTTGTTTCCATGTATACATCTGTATCTGTATGAATTTTCATCAATTACATTGAATATCGTACCGACTGGTTTTAAGAGGATATTCCATTGTTTTTCTCGTTCGGGATTTGGCCCCTCATCCGATCAGTTACAGTGATCGTTTTTCTTTTTTCTTTTTTCAATATACACCCAATTGATCATGTTCTTTAGCCTTTTATAGGATTATTTGGAGCACCACTGGAATATGCTTTATATTGCTTTTATCTATGTACAGATATTTGTAAAAGTTTTTTACCAGTCATTATATAAGAAGCAAAACTATTTGCATTAACAATATCTTTGGGCTCTATTATCCTATGGGGTTTTTTGATCTGATCGGATCGGGGACTCTTCCGTAACGAGCATGCACACATTGCGCATTTGGAACATACACATGCCGATATATGTTTTGAAAGTGTCTTTCCTTTTATATTTATGTCTGTAAACCATCATATATACGTTTCCATGTCGTTAAATCTATGGTTACATAGATTGTAAATGTGTCTATGTCTTGACATAGACACATTTACAATATGTACTTAACGATAATGTGGTCATCCACTTTTTATGTATTATTTAGATATACTGAAATTTTATTTATTGTACTGGATGGTAATTCACCATCAGTTTAATTAATTTTTTGTTACCAGTATATATTCTTTCATTATCACTTTTCACCATTCATCACGTGATTTTAGAATTTTTCTTTAAATCACTATTCTATATTTTTTCACATGTTCCATCACACACACACATCACATTTTACACATTTATATTTTTCACATACTTTTTATTTAATTTTTCACTATTTTCACCTTTATATTTATTTTTATTTTTATATTTATTTTTATATTTATATTTATTTTTATTTATTTTTATTTTATTTTATTTTATTTCATTTTGATTTTTTGTTTTTGCTTTTGTCACATTACACATTTCACATACATATTCAATATACATACCTTACTGCATGTTCACATCATACATATATATTTTTTCACACACACAACAGATTTTCATTTATCACGTTACATATTTTTATCCCATTCACGGTCTCTTTAAATTGATCACAGTACTCATATACATTTTAATACAACGTACATTTATGCATATATATGTGTACATATTAGTTTTTTCTAAAATTGAAGCTCTTTCCAGTTTACATTGATGGCTAGAGGTAAATTAGGCATTCACACAGGAGAAACAAAAAGAAAGCCAACGAATAACCTGAGGTGCCATCTTGCCATGGCCAAGTTCAAAGGGGTCGAGGGTGGCAGTTGTGATCGCTTACGGCCACATCACCCTGAACGCGCCCAATCTGGTCTGATCTCTGAAGCTAAGCAGGGTCGGGCTGGTTAGTACCTGGATGGGAGACCGACTGGGAATACCAGGTGCTGTAGGCTTTTGGCTTTTCCTTTATTCGTTGGCTTTCTTTTTGTTTCTCCTGAGGTGCCAACTGGCCATGGCCGGGTTTAATGGGGTCAAGGGTGGCAGTGGTGATCGCCAACGGCTACATTACCTTGAAAGCACGAAATCTCGTCTGATCTTGTAAGTTAAGCAGGGTCAGGCCTGGTTAGTACCTGGATGGGAGACCTCCTGTGTAGCAGAGGAGTAGTTTAATCTACATTAGCTCTGCTGGTAAACAGGAAAACAGGTACTAATCCAACTAGGCAGGTACAGCATGCAACAATCCACGTAGCGTTATGCAATCCTTCCCTCCCAAGAACTAGACGACACATAGGCTCGGAGTCAACTCAGAATGCCTTGTTTATTGAAAACATAAGAGATCTACACTCTGCCAAAACCCCCTCCCTCTTCATGTCATTCCACACAAACACACATCCCATAATATGCTTACAGGGCAGACAGGAACAATAGGACAATGGAATGCAGGTATTCACAATAACAAACCCCACCCCACTAGCAGGGGTCTATGAAACACTGCTGCCATATTCTAGCAATCTGCAATATATCTTTATATATTTCCTCAGGGACACTGTTCAGTAATATTATGGTCATTCTTTCAACACAAGCCACACTCTCAGTGTCCATTCCGCTACAGCCTGGGAATACCAGGTGCTGTAGGCTTTTGGCTTTTCCTTTATTCGTTGGCTTTCTTTTTTTTTCTTTTGAGGTGCCATCTTGGCATGGCCAAGTTCAAAGGGGTCGAGGGTGGCAGTGGTGATAGCTTAAGGCCACATCACCTTGAATGCGCGCAATCTCGTCTGATCTAGGAAGCTAAGCAGGGTTGGGCCTGGTTAGTACCTGGATGGGAGACCACCTGGGAATACCAGGTGCTGTAGCCTTTTGGCTTTTCCTTTATTCGTTGGCTTTCTTTTTGTTTCTCCTGAGGTGCCCTCTTGCCATGGCCAAGGTCAAGGGGTCGAGGGTGGCAGTGGTGATCGCCTACGGCCACATCACCATGAATGCGCCTGATTTCGTCTGATCTTGGAAGCTAAGCAGGGTCGGGCTTGGTTAGTACCTGGATGAGAGACCGCCTGGGAATACCAGGTGCTGTAGGCTTTTGGCTTTTCCTTTATTTGTTGGCTTTCTTTTTGTTTCTCCTGAGGTGCCATCTTGCCATGGCCAAGTTCAAAGGGGTCGAGGGTGGAAGTAGTGATCACCTACGGCCACATCACCCTGAACACACCCAATCAGGTCTGATCTCAGAAGCTAAACAGGGTGGGGCCTGGTTAGTACCTGGATGGGAGACCGCCTAGGAATATAAGGTGCTGTAGCCTTTTGGCTTTTCCTTTATTCGTTGTCTTTCATTTTGTTTCTCCTGAGGTGCCATCTTGCCATGGCAGAGTTCAAAGGGGTCGAGAGTGGCTGGGGTGGCAGGGGTGGCAGGGGTGGCAGGGGTGACTGTGTGCAGCCACATCACCCTGAACGTGCCCTATCTCGTCTGATCTCGGAAGCTAAGCGGGGTCGGGCCTGGTTAGTACCTGGATGGGGGACTTCCTGGGAATACCAGGTGCTGTAGTCTTCTGGCTTTTCCTTTATTCGTTGGCTTTCTTTTTGTTTCTCCTGATGTGCCATCTTGCCATGGCCAAGTTCAAAGGGGTCGAGGGTGGCAGTGGTGGTCGCCTACGGCCACATCGCCTTTAACGCGCCCAATCTCGTCTGATCTTGGAAGCTAAGCAGGGTTGGGCCTGGTTAGTACCTGGATGAGAGACCGCCTGGGAATACCAGGTGCTGTAGGCTTCTGGCTTTTCCTTTATTCGTTGGCTTTCTTTTTGTTTCTCCTGAGGTGCCCTCTTGCCATGGCTAAGTTCAAAGGGGTCGAGGGTGGCAGTGGTGATCGCCTACGGCCACATCACCCTGAATGCGCCTGATCTCGTCTGATCTTGGAAGCTAAGCAGGGTCGGGCTTGGTTAGTACCTGGATGAGAGACCGCCTGTGAATACCAGGTGCTGTAGGCTTTTGGCTTTTCCTTTATTTGTTGGCTTTCTTTTTGTTTCTCCTGAGGTGTCATCTTGCCATGGCCAAGTTCAAAGGGGTCGAGGGTGGAAGTAGTGATCGCCTACGGCCACATCACCCTGAGCACACCCAATCTGGTCTGATCTCAGAAGCTAAGCAGGGTGGGGCCTGGTTAGTACCTGGATGGGAGACCGCCTAGGAATATAAGGTGCTGTAGCCTTTTGGCTTTTCCTTTATTCGTTGTCTTTCATTTTGTTTCTCCTGAGGTGCCATCTTGCCATGGCAGAGTTCAAAGGGGTCGAGAGTGGCAGGGGTGATTGTGTACAGCCACATCACCCTGAACGTGCCCTATCTCGTCTGATCTCGGAAGCTAAGCGGGGTCGGGCCTGGTTATTACCTGGATGGGAGACCGCCTAGGAATATAAGGTGCTGAAGGCTTTTGGCTTTTTCTTTATTCATTGGCTTTCTTTTCATTTCTCCTGAGGTGCCATCTTGCCATGGCTAAGTTCAAAGGGGTCGAGGGTGGCAGTGGTGATTGCCTATGGATGGACACATCACCCTGAACGCACCCGATCTCATTTGATCTCGAAAGGTAAGCAGCATCAGGTCTGGTTAGTACCTGGATGGGAGACCGCCTGTGTAGCGGAGGAGTAGTTTAATCTACATTGGCTCCGCTGGTAGACAAGAAAACAGGTAATAATCCAACTAAGCAGGTACAGCATGCAACAATCCAGGTAGTGTTATACAATCCTTCCCTCCCAAGAACTAGACGACACATAAGCTGGGAGTCAACTCAGAATGCCTTGTTTATTGAAAACACAAGAGATCTACACTCTGCCAAAACCCTCTCCCTCTTTGAGTCATTCCACACAAACACACATCCCATAATATGCTTACAAGGCAGACAGGAACAATAGGACAATGGAATGCTGGTATTCACAATAACAAACCCCACCCCACTAGCAGGGGTCTATAAAACACTGCTGCCATATTCTAGCAATCTGCAATATATTTTTATATATTTCCTCAGGGACACTTTTCAGTAATATTATGGTCATTCTTTCAACACAAGCCACACTCTCAGCGTCCATTCCGCTACAGCCTGGGAATACCAGGTGCTGTAGGCTTTTGGCTTTTCCTCTATTCGTTGGCTTTCTTTTTGAGAAGTTTGTGTCGGCCTGTATAGGCCCCAAAAAATAGCTCACATGGGTTTAACTGACAGCAAAGAACATAGTATTTGATGGCTAGAGGTACAGTAGGCATTCAAACAGTATACAGAAGTAAGTGTCGGCATGTATAGGCCCCAAAAATTAGCTCACATGGGTTTACCTGACAGTTAAGAATGTAGTATTTGGTGGCTGAAGGTACATTAGGCATTCACAGAATACAGAAGTAAGTGTTGGAATGTATAGTGCCCAAAAATTAGCCCACATGGGTTTTACTGACAGCTAAGAACGTAGAATTTGGTGGCTGAAGGTACATTAGGTATTCACACAGTATACAGAAGTAAGTGTCGGACTGTTTAGGCCCCAAAAATTAGCTCACATGGGTTTAACTGACAGCAAAGAATGTAGTATTGGATGGCTAGAGGTACAGCAGGCATTCAAACATTATACAGAAGTAAGTGTCGGGCTCTATAGCCCCCAAAAATTAGCTCACATGGATTTACCTGACTGCTAAGAACGTAGTATTCTGTGGCTAAAGGTACATTAGGCATTCACAGGATACAGAAGTAAGTGTCGGCCATAAAAGGCCCCAGAAATTAGCCCACATGGGTTTACCTGACACTTACCTTCAGTCACAGAATACTACGTTCTTAGTTGAACCCATGTGGGCTAATTTTTGGGGCCTATACAGGCCGACACTTACTTCTGTAGCCTGTGAATGCCTAATGTACCTTCAGCCACCAAATACTACGTTCTTAGCTGTCAGGCTAATTTTTGGGGACTTTTATGGCGGACACTTACTTCTGTATCCTGTGAATGCCTAATGTACCTTCAGCCACAGAATGCTAAATACATTCATTTTGACAAAAAAAATTTCAGACCATTGGAGACCAAGTGCAGTGTCTAAAACCAGCTTTTTAAGACTCTAAAAGACAAAAATACAGTCATTTTTGACTAAAAAGTTTGTCAGACCTTTGGTGGCCAAATGCAGTTATTTTGGCTAAGAAAAGCTTTTTAGACACCTGGAGACCAAAAAAGAGTAATTTTGACCAAAGAATTTTTTTCAGGCCATTGGAGCCAAATGTCTAAAATCTTGTCTAAAACCGACTTTTTAAGGCACTAAAAGACAAAAATACAGTCAATTTGAATACTTTTTTTTTCAGACCTTTGCTGACCAAATGCAGTTATTTGACTAGAAAAAGGCTTTTTAGACACTTGGAGACCAAAATATAGTCATTTTGACCAAAACATTTTTTCAGGCCAGTGGAGCCAAATGTCTAAAATCTTGTCTAAAACCGGCTTTTAAACGCTCTAAAATACAAACATATAGTCATTTTGACTAAAGTTTTTTTTCAGACCTTTGGTGAACAAATGCAGTTATTTTGACTAAAAAAAAGGCCTTTTAGAAACTTGGAGACCAAAATAGAGTCATTTTGACCGAAAACATTTTTTCAGGCCATTGGAGCCCAAATGGCCGGTTTTAGACAAGATTTGTCTAAGACTTTTTAAGGCACTAAAAGACAAAAATACAGTCAATTTGAATACTTTTTTTTTCAGACCTTTGGTGACCAAATGCAGTTATTTGACTAGAAAAAGGCTTTTTAGACACTTGGAGACCAAAATAGAGTCATTTTGACCAAAAAACTTTTTTTCAGGCCATTGGATTCAAATGTCTAAAATCTTGTCTAAAACCGGCTTTTTAAGACTCTAAAAGACAAAAATATAGTCATTTAGACTAAAAAAACAATTTCAGACCTTTGGTGACCAAATGCAGTTATTTTGACTATAAAATGCTTTTTAGACACTTGGAGACCAAAATAGAGTCATTTTGACCGAAAATTTCTTTTCAGGCCATTGGAGCCCAAATGGCCGGTTTTAGACAAATCTTGTCTTAAACTGGCTTTTTAAAGCTCTAAAAGACAAAAATACATTCATTTTGACCTAATTTTTTTTCAGACCTTTGGTGACCAAATGCAGTTATTTTGACTAAAAAAAAGGCTTTTTAGACACTTGGAGACCAAAATAAAGTCATTTTGACCAAAACATTTTTTCAGGCCAGTGGAGCCAAATGTCTAAAATCTTGTCTAAAACCGGCTTTTTAACGCTCTAAAAGACAAACATATAGTCATTTTGACTAAAGTTTTTTTTCAGACCTTTGGTGAACAAATGCAGTTATTTTGACTAAAAAAAAAGGCCTTTTAGACACTTGGAGACATAAATAGAGTCATATTGACCAAAAATAATTTTTCAGGTCATTGGAGCCAAATGGCCGGTTTTAGACAAATCATGTCTAAAACCGGCTTTTCAAGGCTCTAAAAGACAAAAATACATTCATTTTGACTAAAAAAAATTTCAGACTTTTGGTGACTAAATGCAGTTATAGACTCTAAAAGGCTTTTTAGACACTTGGAGACCAAAATAGAGCTCCAATAGCCTGAAAAAATTTTTTTGGTCAAAATGACTCTATTTTGGTCTCCAAGTGTTTAAAAAGCCTTTTTCTAGTCAAAATGCATTTGGTCACCAAAGGTCTGGAAAAAAATGTATTCAAATTGACTGTATTTTTGTCTTTTAGTGCTTTAAAAAGCCGGTTTTAGACAAGATTTTAGACATTTTGGCTCCAATGGCCTGAAAATCTTTTTGGTCAAAATGACTCTATTTTGGTCTCCAAGTGTCTAAAGAGCCCTTTTTAGTATAAATAACTGCATTTGGTCACCAAAGGTCTGAAAAATAAATTTAGTCAAAATGAATGTATTTTTGTCTTTTAGAGCCTTAGAGATTTGTCTAAAACTGGCTATTTGGGCTCCAATCGCCTGAAAAAATTTTTTGGTCAAAATGGTCTGGAAAAAAAATGGCCTGAAAAAAAAAATTTGGCCTGAAAAAAAATTTTGGTCAAAATGACTCTATTTTGGTCTCCTTTTGTAGTCAAAATAACTGCATTTGGTCACCAAAGGTCTGAAATTTTTTTAGTCCAAATAACTATATTTTTGTCTTTTAGAGCATTAAAAAGCTGGTTTTAGACAAGATTTTAGACATTTGGCTCCAATGGCCTGAAAAACATTTTTTGGTCAAAATGACTCTGCCTGCTGTACCTCTAGCCATCCAATACTACATTCTTTGCTGTCAGTTAAACCCATGTGAGCTAATTTTTGGGGCCTAAACAGTCCGACGCTTACTTCTGTATCCTGTGAATGCCTAATGTACCTCTTGCCATCAAATACTACGTTCTTTGCTGTCAGTTAAACCCATGTGAGCTGTTTTTTGGGGCCTATACAGGCCGACACAAACTTCTCAAAAAGAAAGCCAACGAATAAAGGAAAAGCCAAAGCCTGGTATTCTCAGGCTGTAGCGGAATGGACGCTGAGAGTCTGGCTTGTGTTGAAAGAATGACCATAATATTACTGAACAGTGTCCCTGAGGAAATATATAAAGATATATTGCAGATTGCTAGAATATGGCAGCAGTGTTTCATAGACCCCTGCTAGTGGGGTGGGGTTTGTTATTGTGAATACCGGCATTCCATTGTCCTATTGTTCCTGTCTGCCTTGTAAGCATATTATGGGATGTGTGTTTGTGTGGAATGACTCAAAGAGGGAGAGGGTTTTGGCAGAGTGTAGATCTCTTGTGTTTTCAAAATAAAAGGCATTCTGAGTTGACTCCCAGTTCTTGGGAGGGAAGGATTGTATAACACTACCTGGATTGTTGCATGCTGTACCTGCTTAGTTGGATTATTACCTGTTTTCCTGTCTACCAGCGGAGCCAATGTAGATTAAACTACTACTCCGCTACACAGGCAGTCTCCCATCCAGGTACTAACCAGGCCTGACGCTACTTAGCTTCCAAGATCAGGCGCGTTCAGGTTGATGTGGCCGTAGGCGATCACCACTGCCACCCTCAACCCCTTTGAACTTGGTCATGGCAAGATGGTTCCTTAGGAGAAACAAAAATAAAGCCAACGAATAAAGGAAAAGCCAAAAACTTACAGCACCTGGTATTCCCAGGTGGTCTCCCATCCAGGTACTAACCAGGCCCGACCCTTCTTAGCTCCTCTGCTACACAGGAGGTCTCCCATTCAGGTACTAACCAGACTGGACCCTGCTTAGCTTTCAAGATCAGACGAGATTGGGTGCTTTCAAGGTAATGTAGCCGTTGGCGATTACCACTGCCACCCTCGACCCCATTAAACCCGGCCATGGCCAGATGGCACCTCAGGAGAAACAAAAAGAAAGCCAACGAATAAAGGAAAAGCCAAAAGCCTACAGCACCTGGTATTCCCAGTCGGTCTCCCATCCAGGTACTAACCAGCCCGACCCTGCTTAGCTTCTGAGATCAGACCAGATTGGGCGCGTTCAGGGTGATGTGGCTGTAGGCGATCACCACTGCCACCCTCGACCCCTTTGAACTTGGCCATGGCAAGATGGCACCTCAGGTTATTCGTTGACTTTCTTTTTGTTTCTCCTGTGTGAATGCCTAATTTACCTCTAGCCATCAAATACTACGTTCTTTGCTGTCAGTTAAACCCATGTGAGCTATTTTTTGGGGCCTATACAGGCCGACACTTACTTCTGTATACTGTGAATGCCTAATGTACCTTCAGCCACCAAATACACTATGTTCTTTGCTGTCAGTTAAACCCATGCGAGCTAAGTTTTGGGGCCTATACAGGCTGACACTTACTTCTGTATCCTGTGAAAGCCTAATGTACCTCCAGTCATCAAATACTATGTTCTGTGCTGTCAGTTAAACCCATGTGAGCTAATGTTTGGGGCCTATACAGGCCGACACTTACTTCAGTCTACTGTGAATGCCTAATGTACCTCCAGCCATCAAATACACTACGTTCTTTGCTGTCAGTTAAACCCATGTGACCTAATTTTTGGGGCCTATACAGTCCGACACTTACTTCTGTATACTGTGAATGCCTAATGTACCTTCAGCCATCAAATACACTATGTTATTTGCTGTCAGTTAAACCCATGTGAGCTAGGTTTTGGGGCCTATACAGGCTGACACTTACTTCTGTATCCTGTGAAAGCCTAATGTACCTCCAGCCATCAAATACTACGTTCTGTGCTGTCAGTTAAACCCATGTGAGCTAATGTTTGGGGCCTATACAGGCAGACACTTACTTCTGTCTACTGTGAATGCCTAATGTACCACCAGCCATCAAATACACTAAGTTCTTTGCTGTCAGTTAAACCCATGTGAGCTAATTTTTGGGGCCTATACAGTCCGACACTTACTTCTGTATACTGTGTGAATGCCTAATGTACCTCAAGCCACCAAATACTACGTTCTTAGTTGTCAGGTAAACTGATGTGGGCTAATTTTTGGGGCCTTTTATGGCCGACACTTACTTCTTTATCCTGTGAATGCCTAATGTACCTTCAGCCATCAAATACACTATGTTATTTGCTGTCAGTTAAACCCATGTGAGCTAGGTTTTGGGGCCTATACAGGCTGACACTTACTTCTGTATCCTGTGAAAGCCTAATGTACCTCCAGCCATCAAATACTACGTTCTGTGCTGTCAGTTAAACCCATGTGAGCTAATGTTTGGGGCCCATACAGGCAGACACGTACTTCTGTCTACTGTGAATGCCTAATGTACCACCAGCCATCAAATACACTACGTTCTTTGCTGTCAGTTAAACCCATGTGAGCTAATTTTTGGGGCCTATACAGTCCGACACTTACTTCTGTATACTGTGTGAATGCCTAATGTACCTCAAGCCACCAAATACTACGTTCTTAGTTGTCAGGTAAACTGATGTGGGCTAATTTTTGGGGCCTTTTATGGCCGACACTTACTTCTTTATCCTGTGAATGCCTAAGGTACCTTCAGCCACAGAATACTACATTCTTAGCTGTCAGGTAAACCCATTTGGGCTAATTTTTGGGGCCTATACAGGCCGACACTTACTTCTGTACCCTGTGAATGCCTAATGTACCTTCAGCCACAGAATACTACATTCTTAGCTGTCAGGTAAACCCATGTGGGCTATTTTTTGGGGCCTTTTATGGCCGACACTTACTTCTGTATCCAGTGAATGCCTAATGTACATTCATCCAAAGAATACTACGTTCTTAGCTGTCAATTAAACCCATGTGGGCTAATTTTTGAGGTTATACAGGCCGACACTTACTTCTGTACCCTGTGAATGCCTAATATACCTTCAGCCACCAAATACTACGTTCTTAGCTGTCAGGTAAACCCATGTCGGCTAATTTTTGGGGCCTTTTACGGCCGACACTTACTTCTGTATCCTGTGAATGAAACATTTTTTTATTCAAAATGACTGAATTTTTGTATTTTAGAGTCTTAAAAAGCCGGTTTTAGTCAAGATCGCTGCATTTTGCTCTCCAATGCCCTGAAAATGTTATTGGTCAAAATGACTCTATTTTGGTCTCCAAGTGTCTTAAAAGCCTTTTTTAGTCAAAATAACTGCATTTGGTCACCAAAAGTCTGAAAAAATTATTTTAGTCAAAATTACTTTATTTTTGTCTTTTAGAGTTTTAACCACTTAAGCCCCGGAAGATTTTACCCCCTTCCTGACCAGGGGGTATTTTGCGATTCAGCACTGCGTGACTTTAACGGACACTTGCGTGGTCGTGCGACGCTGTATCTAAACAAATTTGACGTCCTTTTTTTCCCACAAACAGAGCTTTCTTTTGGTGGTATTTGATCACCTGGGCAAATTTTTTGATCATGCGCTATAAACAAAAAAAGAGTGTAAATTTTGCAAAAATAGCAATATTTTTCACATTGTTTTATATGAAATTCCCCCCCCCCCCCAAAAAAAATCTAAAAATCAACATTTTTTAACATTTTCGGCCAATTTGTTTTATGCTACCTATGTTTGGTAAAAAAAATCACAAAAAGCTTATTTTGATTGGTTTGCGCAAAAGTTATCGCATTTACTAACAAAGGGAAAGATTTTTGTCATTTTTGTTGTTTTTTTTAACGCGTAATGGCGGCGATCTGCGATTTTTTTTGCGGTACTGCGACATTGCGGCGGACAGATCGGACCCTTGACTGACATTTTTGACACTTTTGGGGTTACCAGTGACATTTCTACAGTAATCAGTGCTATACATAGGAACTGTTACTGTAAAAATACACGGGCAGTGAAGGGGTTAACTTTTTTTTGAAAGGGAGGGGCTATGTGTGTCCCTAGGGGCGTGCTTTCTACTGTGATTGGCTGTGGCTTCAGATGTATGAATCGTGATCAACGGTTCTACATAGTAGAACCGTATGATCATCATTCATACACAGGGGAGAATGACAGGCAGCTTGTTTACACAAGCCGCCTGACTTTCTCCCTCTCCTCCGCAGATTGCAGAGTGACCGGCGGACATCGGGTCCGCCGGTCACAAGCGTGGGGGGGTCCGTGACCACGCGGGAGCGCGCCTCCGGGGGCGCGCGCTCGCTCCCTAGACCCTCACAAGCAAGCGACGTTGACCTACGTCAGTTTGCCTGTGAGGGGCTGACCGCCGACGTAGATAGTCGTGCGGCAGTCGGCAAGTGGTTAAAAAGCCGGTTTTAGTCAAGATTACTGCATTTTGTCTCCAATGGTCTGAAATTTTTTTTGGGGTCAAAATGACTGTATTTCGGTCTCACCCTGAATGCGCCTGATCTCGTCTGATCTCGGAAGCTAAGCAGGGCCGGGCCTGGTTAGTACCTTGATGGGAGACCGCCTGGGAATACCAGGTGCTGTAGGCTTTTGGCTTTTCCTTTCTTCTTTGGCTTTCTTTTTGTTTCTCCTGGCCCATTCATTACATGCTCTACACGCTATGTCATGTATCTTTTGCGTTGCCCATGTGGTTTGGAATACGTGGGCCGCACGATACGCAAGCTGCATGTACGGTTAAACGAGCATGTGGCTAATATTATAAAAGCTTTCCCTAAACATAGCGCGCCAAGGCACTATGCTCTCTGCCATAATAAAGATCCTAGTGGCACTATTTTTATGGGGATTGATAAATTCCCGGGTAATTGGAGGGGTAGCAATCTGACGAGAGGGGTCTCCCAGTTGGAGACCAGTTGGATTTACCGCCTCAAATCCCATGCCCCTCACGGGCTCAATATTGATTGGGACATCAATTCCTTCATCAATAATTCATAATTCATAGTTTGAAGGTAGATTGCCTGTATACTAGTTACCATTTAGCCTATAACAAATGAGTTCATGTGTTTTTATCTATTTTCTTTTTGAGAGGCCTTTTTAATATGTTTTTATTTAAGATCATGTATTTTAGATTTATGATTGGTAATATTGCTAATATATCTTTTATGTATTAGTGTTGTATTTGGCGGTGTGGTCGGAGTCTCCCGATTTTTTTATTTCTGCTGAGAGATGGCGCCGGTTTCCACTGTGGTCCATTGTGACCATCTAATCATGCAAAGCTAATGGATACTTGTGTGTTTAGCTCAATTGGGCTTACATATGCTGTATCCATCTGCATAAGATTTATTTTGCACTGAATATTGTATGAGTGCTAATATTGGTCTTGATTGACTCTTAATGTTACATCCGGTTAATGTTTGGTTCTGGACGTTGGTACGCACGTGAACCGCATTCTAAGTCCGGATGTCTCTTCTTGTGAAATGCCGCTTGCGGTCGCTGACACGCAAGTGTCTTTCTTCCGGGATCCGGGACCTGTCTATTGCCCTGCCTATCCGTCTCCGTCAGCGCATAAATTGTGGACGTTCACTGCAGGCCACACCCCCTGACGACGTCAGTCTCTGATGAAACGCGTAGGAGGAGCAACGGAGGGGACGCGGCGGCCATTTTTTCGGCAGGAATCGAGCCTCGAGGACACCCTGATTTACACACGCCATACAAACTACAGCCAAATGTGAGTTGCCACTTTGAGAATTGTGTCCAATAAAGTTGTTTAATGGTACTACACTATGGCAGTTGTTTCCCTCTTTACATGTTATAACTATCTGTGAGGAAGTGGAAGTGATCAGAGAGTGAGCCGGTGCAGGATTTGCCAGTGGAGGTTGAAATATGCTGTTTTTGATCTCTGTCATGGGGGTCATATCATTGTGGTAAGAGGCCAACCTTTACCTTTGGTGGTGGTACTTCCTGAACGGGGATATCGGTGTTTGGAGTGTCCTTAGGAGCACCTTAACTTACTTCTGTATACTGTGTGAATGCCTAATGTACCTCCAGCCACCAAATACTACGTTCTTAGTTGTCAGGTAAACTGATGTGGGCTAATTTTTGGGGCCTTTTATCCCCGACACTTACTTCTTTATCCTGTTAATGCCTAATGTTCCTTCAGCCACAGAATACTACGTTCTTAGCTGTCAGGTAAACCCATTTGGGCTAATTTTTGGGTCCTTTTATGGCCGACACTTACTTCTTTATCCTGTAAATGCCTAATGTACCTTCAGCCACAGAATACTACGTTCTTAGCTGTCAATTTTTGTCTTTTAGAGCCTTAAAAAGCCGGTTTTAGACAAGATTTTAGACATTTGGCTCCAATGGCTTGAAATTTTTTTTTGATTAAAATAACTATTTTGTTCTCCAAGTGTCTAAAAAGCCTTTTTTAGTCAAAATAACTGCATTTAGTCACCAAAGGTCTGAAAAACTTTTTTAGTCAAAATGACTGTATTTTTGTCTTTGAGTCTTAAAAAGCCAGTTTTAGACAAGATAACTGCATTTTGCTCTCCAATGGCCTGAAAATGTTTTTGGTCCAAATGACTATTTTGGTCTCCAAGTGTCTAAAAATCCTTTTTTAGTCAAAATAACGGCATTTGGTCACCAAAGGTCTTAACATTTTTTTTGTCAAAATGACTATTTTTGTCTTTTAGAGCCTTAAAAAGCTGGGTTTAGACAAGATTAGTCTAAAACTGGTCATTTGGGCATCAATGGCCTGAAAAGATATTTTCGGTCAAAATTACTCTATTTTGGTCTCCAAGTGTCTTAAAATCCTTTTTTAGTCAAATTAACTGCATTTGTTCCAAAGGTCAGAAAAAAAATGTAGTCAAAATGACTATATTTTTGTCTTTTAGAGCCTTAAAAAGCCGGTTTTAGACAAGATTTTAGACATTTGGCTCCAATGGCCTGAAAAAAATGTTTTGGTCAAAATGACTCTATTTTGGTCTCCAAGTGTCTAAAAACATTTTGTTAGTCAAAATAACGGCATTTGGTCACCAAAGGTCTGAATTTTTTTTTGTCAAAATGACTGTATTTTTGTCTTTTAGAGCCTTAAAAAGCCGTTTTTAGACTCGATTTGTCTAAAACAGGCCATTTGGGCTCCAATGGCCTGAAAAAAGTTTTTGGTCAAAATGACTCTATATTGGTTTCCAAGTGTCTAAAAAGCCTTTTTAAGTCAGAGTCTGCAGAGTCGGCGAAACATGTTGGACCTGGGTGACCCCACTACTCTAGGATATAGTTCATAATTTTATTTATCACATATTTTCTATATTGACTGTCTTTTGATGCCTTTGCATCTGTGTCTTTTTTAACAATTTTGTACACATGTATTAATAAAATCATTATATAATAAATTGGTCTTCTATTTATCTATTCATGCCAAGTAACTCCTGCCTACAATGTCCCAGGTTGGGTGTTTCCTCAGAATACACAGTTCCCTGTGGGGCTCATTTAGGGTCTTGTGTATTGGAACACCAATACCACTTGATACACTTTTTTCTCATATGTCCTTAGGGATGTGGCAGGACCTTTCTTGGCTTACTGGCATTTAGGGTCGGCACCTAACATTTTCTACTTGCTTCTGCATCCTGTGAATGCCTAATGTACCTTTAGCCACAGAATACTACGTTTTTAGGTAAACCCATGTGAGCTAATTTTTGGGGCCTATACAGGCCGACACTTACTTCTGTATACTGTGTGAATGCCTGATGTACCTCTAGCCATCCAATAATACGTTCTTTGCTGTCAGTTAAACCCATGTGAGCTACGTTTTGGGGCCTAAACAGGCCGACACTTACTTCTGTATACTGTCAATGCCTGATGTACCTCCAGCCATCAAATACACTACGTTCTTTGGTGTCAGTTAAACCCATGTGAGCTAATTTTTGGGGCCTATACAGGCCGACACTTACTTCTGTATCCTGTGAATGCCTAATGTAATTCCATCCTTTAAATACTACGTTCCTTGCTGTCAGTTAAACCTATGTGAGCTAATTTTTGGGGTCTATAAAGGCCGACACTTACTTCTGTATACTGGAAATGCCTAATGTACCTCCAGCCATTAAATACAGTACGTTCTTTGCTGTCAGTTAAACCCATGTGAGCTAATTTTTGGGGCCTATACAGGCTGACACTTACTTCTGTATCCTGTGAATGCCTAATGTACCTTCAGCCACAGAATACTACGTTATTAGCTGTTAGTTAAACCCATGTGGGCTAATTTTTGGGGACTATACAGGCCGACACTTACTTCTGTATCCTGTGAATGCCTAATGTACCTTCAGCCTCCAAATACGACATACTTAGCTGTCAGGTAAACCCATGTGAGCTAATTTTTGGGGCCTATACATGCCGACACTTACTTCTGTATACTGTGTGAATGCCTAATGTACCTCTAAACAAAACGATTCAGGATGCTCATAATTGTCCGTTATGTTCCGCGGAAAGACCTTCTCTTTGCCACAAGTTCTGGTCCTGTCCCTATATCATGACATTCTGGGACCAGGTACTGACCTTCATCCTCAGGAGAAACAAAAAGAAAGCCAACGAATAAAGGAAAAGCCAAAAGTCTACAGCACTTGGTATTCCCAGGTGGTCTCCCATCCTGGTTACAGGCCTGACCCTGCTTAGCTTCCGAGATCAGGCATGTTAAGGGTGATGTGGCCATAGGCAATAACCACTGCCACCATTGACCCCTTTGAACTTGGCCATAGCAAGATGGCACCTCAGGATAAACAAAAAGAAAGCCAACGAATAAAGCAAAAGCCAAAAGTCTACAGCACCTGGTATTCCCAGGCGGTCTCCCATCCAGGTACTAACCAGGCCTGACCGTGCTTAGCTTCCGAGATCAGACGTAATGGGGTGAGTTCAGGGTGATGTAGCCATAGGTGATCACCAGTGTGTAACGCTCCTGCGTTTTGTTATAGGCTGGATTTACAGCTGCAAAATCTCCACTCAGTAGTCATGTAGAGATGTGTTGAATACCAGATCCAACTCTCCAGGACTCATCACCGTGGGCCTGTCAGCTTCAACATACAGATATATACACACTCAATGAGATGTTCCTGGAGTGATAGGATGTATATGATAGTATGAAGGTGATGTGCTGAAGGGACAGGTGTGAACAGTGACAAGGATGGTAAGCACTTGATAGGTTTGTACAGGAGAGTTCAAGATGGTATTCAGGAATGCAGATAGGTTAGTATCGAGTATGCTAACAGGTGGTGAGGACAGCAGATGACAAATACAAGGATAGACTAACCCAGTGCAAGGATAGATAGTAGTAGACAGGAGAGCTAACAATCTATGCAGCAGTGCAGATGATAGATGGTAGTAGACAGGAGAGCTAGCAATCTATGCAGATAGATGGTAGTAGTCTCAAGAGCTAGCAATCTATGTAACAGTGCAGATGATAGGATAGTATGGATAGGTAGTAACAGTCCTTAATGCAATAGTAGTAGTGTAAGTTATGGAGGTTTCCCCTGCGGGGTACTTATCACTATAGTATAGTAGTAGAAGGGTCCGGTGATGAGGAAGTGATCCAGTAGCGAGATACAGGGATCAGTAGTGAGGTTCGGGTCTGAGGAAGTGATCCTGGTAGCGAGATACAGGGATCTGTAGCGAGGTTCCACAGCGAGACACGCTTGTAAGCATAGATGCAAGGCAGGTTGAATGAACATGTGAGTGAGAACGCCGGCAGTTGAAATAGCCGCTCTGCGGCGCTCAGTGATGACAGCATCGGTCTTAAAGGTGTATGCGCACCTACCAGAAGAGAATGGTGGAACGCATACGCGGAATGAAAAGTGGAATAAGGGTACCAGAGGTACCAGAACATTACACAGTGCCACCCTCGACCCCTTTGAACTTGGCCATGGCAAGATGTCACTTCAGGAGAAACAAAAAGAAAGCCAACGAATAAAGAAAAAGCCAAAAGCCTACAGCACCTGGTATTGCCAGGCAGTCCCCCCTCCAGGTACTAACCAGGCCCAATCCTGCTTAGCTTCCAAGATCAGACCAGATTGAGCGCATTAAAGGTGATGTGGCCTTAGGCAATCACCACTGCCACCCTCGACCCTTTTGAATTTGGCCATGCCAAGATGGCACCTCAGGAGAAACAAAGAGAAAGCCAATGAATAAAGGACAACTCAGAATGCCTTGTTTATTGAAAACACAAGAGATCTACACTCTGCCAAAACCCTCTCCCTCTTTGAGTCATTCCACACAAACACACATCCCATAATATGCTTACAAGGCAGACAGGAACAATAGGACAATGGAATGTCGGTATTCACAATAACAAACCCCACCCCACTAGCAGGGGTCTATGAAACACTGCTGCCATATTCTAGCAATCTGCAATATATCTTTATATATTTCCTCAGGGACACTGTTCAGTAATATTATGGTCATTCTTTCAACACAAGCCACACTCTCAGTGTCCATTCCGCTACAGCCTGGGAATACCAGGTGCTGTAGGCTTTTGGCTTTTCCTTTATTCGTTGGCTTTCTTTTTGAGAAGTTTGTGTCGGTGTAACGCTCCGGCGTTTATTTGTGTGGTGTGGATTTGCAGCTGCGGAAGTTACACTCAGTAGTCATGTAGAGATGTGTTGAACTACCATATCCAACTCTCAAGACTCATCATTGTGCATCAGCCTGTCTCAGCAAGCACATACACAAACACAGACACTCATTAAAGATGTTCCTGGAGTGATATGTTTATATGTGAAAGTATAGAGGTGATACTGAGGGGACAGGCGTGGATAGTGATAGCAATGGTAAGAGGTAACAGATGGTGATAGTAAGCACTTAGGATAGCAATCATGTACAGGTAACAGGTGGTAGTGAAGAGCAGATGAAGTGTACAGGAGATGCTAGGCTAGTGCAGTGACAAGATGGTAATAGGCTCAAGAGCTTGCAATCTAAGTAGCGGTGCAGATGTTAGATGTAACAGTATAGTTCTTAGAGTAGCAATAGTCTTTAGTAAGCAGAGTAGTAGTGAAAGTATTTAGGAAGGTATTCCCCTGTGGGGTACTTATCACTGGTAGGTTTGTAAGGAGAGGGTTCCGGCGGTGAGGTAATGATCTTGTAGCGAGATACAAGATGTTGTAGCAAGTCTTCGGTCAATCCAGGTATTAGGGAATAGCTGGAGGATTCGGCAGCGTTAGGTAATGCTGTAGCAAGCGGTTTGCACGAACACATGTGAGTGAATGCCGGCGGTTGAAATAGCCGCTCAGAGCGGCACTCACTGAAGAGGTCATGGAATTTAAAGGGACAGGTACTAGATGCGTTCCACCTATCTATATGGTGGAACATAATGTACAAATAATAGGCTGGAAGGGTACCGCAGGTACCAGGATCTTACAGTACCCCCCCCCTAAGGCCGGCTCCGGAAGGCCTATAACACTGGTCTCTCCGGGTATTTGGAGTGTAACCTTCGTATAAGCCTGGGTGCGTGGACGTCAGAAGCATCCAACCAGGTGTCATCTTGGGGACCATAGTTTTTCCATCTTATGAAATATTGGAGCTTTCCTCTGTGGATAGGAGAATCCAAAATTTCTTTAATCTCAAAT
Source organism: Pelophylax lessonae (assembly GCF_965119305.1). Taxonomy (NCBI): domain Eukaryota; kingdom Metazoa; phylum Chordata; class Amphibia; order Anura; family Ranidae; genus Pelophylax; species Pelophylax lessonae. The sequence goes on from NW_028119696.1 coordinate 35,174, forward strand.
TCTTCTCCACCTTCAACTTGTATTGGAGGTGGAGGCGCGATGGTAGGTCTAATCCCTTGGTTGGGTGTATGTGGCTTCAATAGAGATACATGGAACGTGGGGTGTATTTTAAGATCTGCCGGTAAAGTGAGTCGAACTGCAGATTCCCCAATGAGCTTCTCAATTGGGAAAGGTCCCAGGAATAGAGGTCCAAGCTTTTTACTAGGAATTTTCAACCTCAAGTTCCTCGTAGATAGCCAAACAAGATCCCCAATAGCATATTGAGGTGAAGGTCTTCTGCGGAGGTCATAGTACCTCTTTTGTTGGCTATGAGCATGTGAGATGGTGGTGTTAAGTAAGCCCAAAGAGTCTTTTATTTGGGTGAGATAGTCAGAGGCTACTGGGTTACTTGATGGTAGGATGCGTGGTGGAAGAATTGTGGGATGGAACCCATAGTTCAGGTAGAACGGACTTTGCTTAGTAGTACTGTGGGTTGCATTGTTATAAGCAAATTCTGCCAGAGGGAGGAGGTCCACCCAATCATCCTGTAGGTATGAGGTGTAGCAACGCAAATATTTTTCAATACACTGGTTGACTCTTTCAGTTTGTCCGTTGGTCTGCGGGTGATAGGGGGAAGTAAGTTTTCGCTCAATGCGCAGTATGTGGCATAGAGCTTGCCAAAACTTAGAGATGAACTGCGAGCCCCGGTCAGATAAAAGAGTCTTTGGAATTCCATGTAGTTTGAACACATATTTTACTAGCAATTCCGCTGTTTCCTTAGATGAAGGTAGTCTGCGAATGGGAATGAAATGTGCCATTTTTGTCAGATGGTCCACTGACACTAGGATGGTAGTGAATCCCTTGGACGGTGGTAATTCCACTATGAAGTCTAAAGAAACAACTTCCCATGGAACTTTGGGTATTGGTAGACTGCAAAGTAAACCAGAAGGTTTTGTAGTGTCAATTTTGGACCTTGCACAGATGTCACATGAAGAAATGAATTTTCGTACAGACGTCTTCATCCCAGGCCACCAAAATTGCCTAGTGAGCAAATTAAATGTCTTAGTCATACCCATATGTCCTGCCATAGGTACGTCATGGGATAACTCCAAGATTTTGGTACGCATACCGGGAGGTATGTAGAGTTTGTCGTTAAAGTAGCGGAAGCCTTCTGCATCAGTACTTAGTTGAGGTGGTGGTGAATCCAGTCTTAGACTGTGCAGAATCTCTTCCTTTAAGGGACGAACAACACCAATAATACGGTCATGGGGTATTATAGGTAATGAAGGAATTTCGGCACAGTTATCTTCGGTTAACCGTGATCTGCCTTCTTGTTTTTGTCTGCAGGTGTATAGGTCACTAAGAAATCTTAGGAAGAATAGCGACCAACGTACCTGTCGGTGGGAAAGGGTCTTGTTGGTCTGGAGATATTGGAGGTTTTTATGGTCTGTATATATGAGTATTGGCAACCGGGTGCCCTCAAGTAGATGTCGCCAATTCTCCAGTGCCAACTTCATGGCAAGTAACTCTTTTTCACCCACTGGGTAGTTCACCTCTGGGTTACTTAGTGATTTAGAGAAGAAGGCAACTGGATGAAGTGGTGAAGTATTCGTAGGTCCTTGGGAAAGAACTGCTCCTACAGCCATATTTGACGCATCTACCTCCAGGATGTATTGGAGGGGTGGGTCTGGATGGCGTAGTATGGGAGCGGTAATGAAGCTTGATTTCAACAAGCTGAACGCTTTATTTGCTTTTTCAGACCATTTAAATGTTTGCTTAACACTTGTAAGTTGTGTGAGTGGTCTCACAATAGACGAGAAGTTCTTGATGAACTTCCTATAGAAGTTTGAGAATCCAAGAAATCGTTGTAAGGCCTTACGAGTTGTTGGTACAGGCCAATCCAGAATACAGGATATCTTGCTCATATCCATCTTGATGCTGTTCTTGGATATGATGTATCCTAAGAATAACACCTCTTCCTTATGGAATAGGCATTTCTTCAGTTTTACGTACAAGTTGTGTGCGAGCAATCTGGACAACACAAGTCTTACATGTCTTTTATGTTCAGACAAGGATTGAGAGTAAATGAGTATATCGTCCAGATATACTACGACACAGACATCGAGTAGATCTCGGAAGATGTCGTTTATGAACCGCTGAAATGCTTGTGTAATACAACCCAAACGGCATCACTAGATATTCGAATAGTCCGTATCTAGTTCTGAATGCTGTCTTCCACTCATCCCCACTACGGATGCGGATGAGATTGTAAGCCCCTTTAAGGTCTAACTTTGAGAAGTAAGTGGCTCCACGCACTTGTTCAATCAGTTCCCGGGATGAGAGGTAAGGGATAGCGATCCTTTATCGTAATAATATTTAATTGACTATAGTCAATAATAGGCCGAAGGCTTAAATCCTTATTGCGGACAAAGAAAAGTCCTGCAGCTGTAGAGGAAGTAGAGGGTCTAATGAACCCTTTCGCTAAGTTCTCATCCAAGAATTCCTTGAGATGAGAAAGTTCATCCTGAGAAAGAGGATAAACATGACCGAAAGGTAGGTTACTATTAGGGAGTAGGTCAATAGAACAATCGTTGTCCCTATGGGGAGGCAACACTTGAGCATTTTTCTCAAGGAAGACTTCTGATAAATCCTGATAGCATGGTGGTGGTGTAATTTCCTCTGACACCATGGACAGGATTTTCTTTTGAGATTGGAGGTTACACGTGGTCTCGCAATAGTGAGAAGGGAAGGTTAGGGACCGTGTCTTCCAATCAATAGTTGGTTGATGTATATGTAACCAGGGAAGTCCCAAAATAATGGGAAAATGTGGTGAGGGTAACACATCAAACGTGGTGGTCTCAACATGAGACTCGTTAGCAGTAGCAAGGAGTGCTTGTGTCTGAGTGGTAATTGGACCAGAAGATAACGGAATACCGTTAATCAAACTAACAGAGACAGGTTTGGGTTTTGAAATAATAGGTATTTTATTTAAAGCAACAAAACTAGTGTCAATGTAGTTCCCACAAGATCCTGTGTCGATCATGGCCTTGGTGGTGATCCTAATTTGGTCCCACTGTAGGATCAAACGAATAAAGAGATAGGGATTAGTAAAAGAAGTCGTTAATCCCCCCAGCAAGACCTGTGAACACTCACCCTTTTTCTTGTGGACAAGGGGACAAACGCTTATCAAATGTTCGGCGGAGGCGCAGTACATACAGAGATTTTCTGTTTTTCTCCTGGTCTTTTCAGTAGACGATATTGGTGGGCGGATGGTTCCTACCTCCATAGGAGTAGGATCGAAGGACGACTCCCGAGAAGGGTTGGGTAATGGGATTCCCATTTTCTCAGCCTTCCTCTCTCGCAATCGTCTGTCTATTTTGATACTAAGTTGTATCAAGGCATCCAAGGTGCCAGGTAAATCCGCTCGGGCGAGCTCATCTTTTATGGCTTCAGATAACCCAAGCCTGAACTGGGTTCGCAAAGATGCATCATTCCACCCTGAATCAAGGGTCCATCTCTTGAACTCTGCTACGAAATCTTCAACAGGTCTCCTTCCTTGTTTTAAAGCCCTCAATTGGCTGTCAGCAGTACTCTGCCTATTAGAGTCTTCATATAGGCTAGAGAGCTCTGCTAAAAACGTAGGATAGGAGTTGAGAAGAGGGTCATTTTTCTCAATAAGAGAGTCTGCCCAAGCCCGTGGATCACCTGACATATATGATATAGTGGTGCAGACTTTTAATTGGTCTGTAGTGTAAGTACGAGGTTTTAGATTAAAAAGCAATTGACATGCGTTTTTAAATTCACGGGATTTTTTCCGATCACCCGTAAACACTTGTGGAGGGTTTATTTTGGGCTCGGGGGGTTGGGCAGCAGTGAGCTGTGAAACACGGGCTATCTGCTGTCTCAAGGTCTGGTTTTCATTTTTCACTTCAGTAAGTGAAAGAATTAATGAATTTACCTTTTGTGTTAGTTGTATCACATGTGTAGCTATTTCCGCTGAATCCATTTTTCGGGTTCGTGCAATCTGTAACGCTCCGGCGTTTATTTGTGTGGTGTGGATTTGCAGCTGCGGAAGTTACACTCAGTAGTCATGTAGAGATGTGTTGAACTACCATATCCAACTCTCAAGACTCATCATTGTGCATCAGCCTGTCTCAGCAAGCACATACACAAACACAGACACTCATTAAAGATGTTCCTGGAGTGATATGTTTATATGTGAAAGTATAGAGGTGATACTGAGGGGACAGGCGTGGATAGTGATAGCAATGGTAAGAGGTAACAGATGGTGATAGTAAGCACTTAGGATAGCAATCATGTACAGGTAACAGGTGGTAGTGAAGAGCAGATGAAGTGTACAGGAGATGCTAGGCTAGTGCAGTGACAAGATGGTAATAGGTTCAAGAGCTTGCAATCTAAGTAGCGGTGCAGATGTTAGATGTAACAGTATAGTTCTTAGAGTAGCAATAGTCTTTAGTAAGCAGAGTAGTAGTGAAAGTAGATTAGGAAGGTATTCCCCTGTGGGGTACTTATCACTGGTAGGTTTGAAAGGAGAATGTTCCGGAGGTGAGGTAATGATCTTGTAGCGAGATACAAGATGTTGTAGCAAGTCTTCGGTCAATCCAGGTATTAGGGAATAGCTGGAGGATTCGGCAGCGTTAGGTAATGCTGTAGCAAGCGGTTTGCACGAACACATGTGAGTGAATGCCGGCGGTTGAAATAACCGCTCAGAGCGGCACTCACTGATGAGGTCATGGAATTTAAAGGGACAGGTACTAGATGCGTTCCACCTATCTATTATGGTGGAACGTAATGTACAAATAATAGGCTGGAAGGGTACCGCAGGTACCAGGATCTTACAGTCGGCCTGTATAGGCCCCAAAAAATAGCTCACATGGGTTTAACTGACAGCAAGGAACGTAGTATTTGATGGCAAGAGGTACAGTAGGCATTCACACAGTATACAGAAGTGTCGGCATGTATAGGCCCCAAAAATTAGCTCACATGGGTTTACCTGACAGTTAAGAATGTAGTATTTGGTGGCTGAAGGTACATTAGGCATTCACAGGATACAGAAGTAAGTGTTGGACTGTTTAGGCCCCAAAAATTAGCTCACATGGGTTTAACTGACCGCAAAGAATGTAGTATTGGATGGCTAGAGGTACAGCAGGCATTCACACAGTATACAGAAGTAAGTGTCGGCCTCTATAGCCCCCAAAAATTAGCTCACATGTGTTTACCTGACTGCTAAGAATGTAGTATTCTGTGGCTAAAGGTACATTAGGCATTCACAGGATACAGAAGTAAGTGTCGCCATAAAAGGCCCCAGAAATGAGCCCACATGGGTTTTACCTGACACTTACCTTCAGTCACAGAATACTACGTTCTTAGTTAAACCCATGTGGGCTAAGTTTTGGGGCCTATACAGGCCGACACTTACTTCTGTACCCTGTGAATGCCTAATGTACCTTCAGCCACCAAATACTACGTTCTTAGCTGTCAGGCTAATTTTTGGGGACTTTTATGGCCGACACTTACTTCTGTATCCTGTGAATGCCTAATGTACCTTCAGCCACAGAATGCTAAATACATTCATTTTGACAAAAAAATTTCGGACAATTGGAGACCAAGTGCAGTGTCTAAAACCGGCTTTTTAAGACTCTAAAAGACAAAAATACAGTAATTTTTGACTAAAAAAGTTTGTCAGACCTTTGGTGACCAAATGCAGTTATTTTGGCTAAAAAAAGGTTATTAGACACCTGGAGACAAAAAAAGAGTCATTTTGACCAAAGAAATTTTTTCAGGCCATTGGAGCCCAAATGTCTAAAATCTTGTCTAAAACCGGCTTTTTAGGGCTCTAAAAGACAAAAATAAAGATTTTTAGACACTTGGAGACCAAAATAGAGTCATTTTACCAAAAAAAATGTTCATGCCATTGGAGCCCAAATGTCTAAAATCTTGTCTAAAACTGGCTTTTTAAGGCTCTAAAAGACAGAAATAGAGTCAATTTGACTAAATTGTTTTTCAGATCTTTGGTGACTAAATGCAGTTATTTTGACTAAAAAAGGCTTTTTAGACACTTGGAGACCAAAATAGAGTCATTTTGACCGAAAAAAATTTCAGGTCATTGGAGCCAAATGTCTAAAATCTTGTCTAAAACCGACCTTTTAAGGCACTAAAAGACAAAAATACAGTCAATTTGAATACATTTTTTTTTCAGACCTTTGGTGACCAAATGCAGTTATTTTGACTAGGAAAAGGCTTTTTAGACACTTGGAGACCAAAATAGAGTCATTTTGACCAAAAAACTTTTTTTCAGGCCATTGGAGCCAAATGTCTAAAATCTTGTCTAAAACCAGCTTTTTAAGGCTCTAAAAGACAAAAATATAGTCATTTAGACTAAAAAAAACTATTTCAGACCTTTGGTGACCAAATGCAGTTATTTTGACTATAAAAGGTTTTTTAGACACTTGGAGACCAAAATAGAGTCATTTTGACCAACAATTTCTTTTCAGGCCATTGGAGCCCAAATGGCCGGTTTTAGACAAATCTTGTCTTAAACCGGCTTTTTAAAGCTCTAAAAGACAAAAATACATTCATTTTGACTTAATTTTTTTTCAGACCTTTGGTGACCAAATGCAGTTATTTTGACTAAAAAAGGCATTTTAGACCCTTGGAGACCAGAATAGAGTCATTTTGACCAAAAAATGTTTTTCAGGCCATTGGAGCCAAATGTCTAAAATCTTGTCTAAAATCAGCTTTTTAATGCTCTAAAAGACAAAAATATAGTCATTTGGACTAAAAAAATTTCAGACCTTTGGTGACCAAATGCAGTTATTTTGACTACAAAAGGAGACCAAAATAGAGTCATTTTGACCAAAATATTTTTTTCAGGCCAAAATTTTTTTTCAGAACATTTTTTTCCAGACAATTTTGACCAAAAAATTTTTTCAGGCGATTGGAGCCCAAATGGCCAGTTTTAGACAAATCTCTAAGGCTCTAAAAGACAAAAATACATTCATTTTTTTCAGGCTATTGGAGCTCTATTTTGGTCTCCAAGTGTCTAAAAAGCCTTTTTTTAGTCAAAATAACTGCATTTAGTCACCAAAGGTATGAAAAAAAAATAAGTCAAAATGAATGTATTTTTGTCTTTTAGAGCTTTAAAAAGCCAGTTTAAGACAAGATTTGTATAAAACCGGCCATTTGGGCTCCAATGGCCTGAAAATAAATTTTTGGTCAAAATGACTCTATTTTGGTCTCCAAGTGTCTAAAAAGCATTTTATAGTCAAAATAACTGCATTTGGTCACCAAAGGTCTGAAATTGTTTTTTTAGTCTAAATGACTATATTTTTGTCTTTTAGAGCCTTCAAAAGTCGGTTTTAGACAAGATTTTAGACAATTGGCTCCAATGGCCTGAAATTTTTTTCGGTCAAAATGACTCTATTTTGGTCTCCAAGTGTCTAAAAACCTTTTTTAGTCAAAATAACTGCATTTGGTCACCAAAGATCTGAAAAACAATTTAGACAAATTGACTCTATTTTTGTCTTTTAGAGCCTTAAAAAGCTGGTTTTAGACAAGATTTTAGACATTTGGGCTCCAATGGCATGAACATTTTTTTTGGTTAAAATGACTCTATTTTGGTCTCCAAGTGTCTAAAAATCTTTTTTTAGTATAAATAACTGCATTTGGTCACCAAAGGTCTGAAAAAAATTAGTCAAAATGAATGTATTTTTGTCTTTTAGTGTCTTAAAAAGCCGTTTTTAGACCAGATTTGTCTAAAACCGGCCATTTGGGCTCCAATGGCCTGAAAAAAAATTTTTGGTCAAAATGACTCTATTTTAGTCTCCAAGTGTCTAAAAAGCCTTTTTAGTCAAAATAACTGCATTTGGTAACCAAAGGTTTGAAAAAAAATTTAGTCAAAATGACTATATTTTTGTCTTTTAGAGCCCTAAAAAGCCGGTTTTAGACAAGATTTTAGACATTTGGGCTCCAATGGCCTGAAAAAAATTCTTTGGTCAAAATGACTCTTTTTTGGTCTCCAGGTATCTAAAAAGCTTTTTTTAGCCAAAATAACTGACAAACTTTTTTAGTCAAAAATGACTGTATTTTTGTCTTTTTAGAGTCTTAAAAAGCCGGTTTTAGACACTGCCGGTCTCCAATGGTCTGAAATTTTTTTGTCAAAATGAATGTATTTATCATTCTGTGGCTGAAGGTACATTAGGCATTCACAGGGTACAGAAGTAAGTGTCGGCCTGTATAGGCCCCAAAAATTAGCCCACATGGGTTTAACTAAGAACGTAGTATTCTGTGACTGAAGGTAAGTGTCAGGTAAACCCATGTGGGCTAATTTCTGGGGCCTTTTATGGCCGACACTTACTTCTGTATCCTGTGAATGCCTAATGTACCTTTAGCCACAGAATTCTACGTTCTTAGCTGTCAGTAAAACCCATGTGGGCTAATTTTTGGGGACTATACAGGCCAACACTTACTTCTGTATCCTGTAAATGCCTAATGTACCTTCAGCCACCAAATACTACATTCTTAACTGTCAGGTAAACCCATGTGAGCTAATTTTTGGGGCCTATACATGCCGACACTTACTTCTGTATACTGTGTGAATGCCTACTGTACCTCTAGCCATCAAATACTACGTTCTTTGCTGTCAGTTAAACCCATGTGAGCTATTTTTTGGGGCCTATACAGGCCGACACAAACTTCTCAAAAAGAAAGCCAACGAATAAAGGAAAAGCCAAAAGCCTACAGCACCTGGTATTCCCAGGCTGTAGCGGAATGGACGCTGAGAGTGTGGCTTGTGTTGAAAGAATGACCATAATATTACTGAACAGTGTCCCTGAGGAAATATATAAAGATATATTGCAGATTGCTAGAATATGGCAGCAGTGTTTTATAGACCCCTGCTAGTGGGGTGGGGTTTGTTATTGTGAATACCGGCATTCCATTGTCCTATTGTTCCTGTCTGCCTTGTAAGCATATTATGGGATGTGTGTTTGTGTGGAATGACTCAAAGAGGGAGAGGGTTTTGGCAGAGTGTAGATCTCTTGTGTTTTCAATAAACAAGGCATTCTGAGTTGACTCCCAGCTTATGTGTCGTCTAGTTCTTGGGAGGGTAGGATTGTATAACACTACCTGGATTGTTGCATGCTGTACCTGCTTAGTTGGATTATTACCTGTTTTCCTGTCTACCAGCGGAGCCAATGTAGATTAAACTACTCCTCTACTACACAGGCGGTCTCCCATCCAGGTACTAACCAGGCCTGATGCTGCTTACCTTCCGTGATCAAATGAGATCGGGCACGTTCAGGGTGATGTGGCCATAGGCAATCACCACTGCCACCCTCGACCCCTTTGAACTTGGCCATTGCAAGATGGCACCTCAAGAGAAATGAAAAGAAAGCCAACGAATAAAGAAAAAGCAAAAAGCCTTCAGCACCTGGTATTCCCAGGCGGTCTCCCATCCAGGTACTAACCAGGCCCGACCCTGCTTAGCTTCCAAGATCAGACGAGATTGGGCGCGTTCAAGGTGATGTGGCCGTAGGCGACCAACACTGCCACCCTCGACCCCTTTGAACTTGGCCATTGCAAGATGGCACCTCAGGAGAAACAAAAAGAAAGCCAACGAATAAAGGAAAAGCCAGAACCCTACAGCACCTGGTATAACCATGAAGTCCCCCTTCTAGGTACTAACCAGGCCCGAACCTGCTTAGCTTCCAAGATCAGACAAGATAGGGCACGTTTAGGGTAATGTGGCTGTAGGCAATCACCCTTGCCACTCTCGACCCCTTTGAACTTGGCCATGGCAAGATGGCACCTCAGGAGAAACAAAATGAAAGACAACAAATAAAGGAAAAGCCAAAAGAATACAGAACCTGGTATTCCCAGTCGGTCTCACATCCTACTAACCAGGCCCGACCCAGCTTAGCTTCCGAGATCAGACGAGATTGGGCTCGTTCAGGGTGATGTGGCCGTAGGCGATAACAACTGCCACCCTCGGCCCCTTTGAACTTGGCCATGGCAAAATGGCACCTCAGGAGAAACAAAAAGAAAGCCAACGAATAAAGGAAAAGCCAAAAGCCTACAGCACCTGGTATTTCCAGGTGGTCTCCCATCCAGGTACTAACCAGGCCTGACACTACTTAGCTTTGGAGATCCGACAAGATTGGGCACGTTCAGAGTGATGTAGCCGTAGGCAATCACCGCTGCCACGCTCGACCCCTTTGAACTTGGCCATGGCAAGATGGCACCTCAGGAGAAACAAAAAGAAAGCCAAAGAATAAATGAAAAGCCAAAAGCCTACAGCACTTGGTATTCCCAGGCGGTCTCCCATTTAGGTACTAACCAGTCCCGACCCTGCTTAGCTTCCGAGATCAGGCACGTTCAGGGTGATGTAGCCGTAGGCGATCACCACCGCCACTCTCGACCCCTTTGAACTTGGCCATGGCAAGATGGCTCCTCAGGAGAAACAAAAAGAAAGCCAACAAATAAAGGAAAAGCCAAAAGCTTACAGCACCTGGACGCACCTGATCTTGTCTAATCTTGGAAGCTAAGCAGGGTCGGGCCTGGTTAGTACCTGGATGGGAGACCGCCTGGGAATACCAGGTGCTGTAGGCTTTTCCTTTATTCGTTGGCTTTCTTTTTGTTTCTCCCGAGGTGCCATATTGCCATGGCCAAGTTCTAAGGGGTCGAGGTTGGCATTTGTGATCGCCTACGGCCACATCACCCTGAAAGCGCCCGATCTCATCTGATCTCAGAAGCTAAGCAGGGTCAGGCCTGGTTAGTAGCTGGATGGGAGACTGCCTGGAAATACCAGGTGCTGTAGGCTTTTGGCTTTTCCTTTATTCGTTGGCTTTCTTTTTGTTTCTCCTGAGGTGCCATCTTGCCATGGCAAAGTTCAAAGGGGTCGAGGGTGGCAGTGGTGATTGCCTACGGCCACATCACCCTGAACGTGCCCTATCTTGTCTGATCTTGGAAGCTAAGCAGGGTCGGCCCTGGTTAGTACCTGGATGGGAGACCGCCTGGGAATACCAGGTGCTGTAAGGCTTTTGGCTTTTCCTTTTTTTTTTTTTTTAATTTTGTAATATAACACGTGAGTATCAACAACAGAAAAGGTACAATTAAATACAGACATTATGCAAATTAGGGCAGGGCGGTCCAGAGTCAAAAGAGCATGGAAACTGATGGGGAATGTGAGAGTGGGGGAGAGTTCTTGGGCGAGTCCTGGAACGTAAATGTATATTGATCCATAGAGGGGTCGGATTTGGAGAAGGAGTACTTGACGTAATTGTCCCATTTCTGTAGAAATGATTTCCGTGAGGATGGGGCTGAAAAATCCGTGTTGAGGCGGTCAATGGAAAGAAGTGTGGAAAGCTCTTATCTGACCTGGGAAACTAAGGAGGGAGTTGTGGAGATCCAATTAGTTAGGATTCTCCTTCTGGCCACCAGTAAACAGGTCAGGATCCACAGACGATGTGGCGAGGGAGGGGTGCTAGACCACTTTTGGAGGCGTTTGTCCCATTAACCGAACAGGAGCAATATAGGGTCTTTGGGTATGTGCCACTTCGTCACTTCCCTGATGAAGGTCAGTACCTGGTCCCAGAATGTCGTGATATAGGGACAGGACCAGAACTTGTGGCAAAGAGAAGGTCGTTCCGCGGAACATAACGGACAATTATGAGCATCCTGAATCGTTTTGTTTAGAGGTACATTAGGTATTCACACAGTATACAGAAGTAAGTGTCGGCATGTATAGGCCCCAAAAATTAGCTCACATGGGTTTACCTGACAGCTAAGTATGTAGTATTTGGAGGCTGAAGGTACATTAGGCATTCACAGGATACAGAAGTAAGTGTCGGCCTGTATAGGCCCCAAAAATTAGCCCACATGGGTTTAACTGACAGCTAAGAATGTAGTATTCTGTGGCTCAAGGTACATTAGGCATTCACAGTTTACAGAAGTAAGTGTTGGCCTTTATAGACCCCAAAAATTAGCTCACATAGGTTTCACTGACAGCAAGGAACGTAGTATTTAAAGGATGGAAGTACATTAGGCATTCACAGGATATAGAAGTAAGTGTCGGCCTGTATAGGCCCCAAAAATTAGCTCACATGGGTTTAACTGACACCAAAGAACATAGTGTATTTGATGGCTGGAGGTACATCAGGCATTGACAGTATACAGAAGTAAGTGTCGGCCTTACTTCTGTATAGGCCCCAAAAATTAGCTCACATAGGTTTAACTGACAGCAAAGAACGTAATATTGGATGGCTAGAGGTACATCAGGCATTCACACAGTATACAGAAGTAAGTGTCGGCCTGTATAGGCCCCAAAAATTAGCTCCCATGGGTTTACCTGACTGCTAAGAACGTAGTATTCTGTGGCTAAAGGTACATTAGGCATTCACAGGATGCAGAAGTAAGTAGAAAATGTTAGGTGCCGACCCTAAATGCCAGTAAGCCAAGAAAGGTCCTGCCACATCCCTAAGGACATATGAGAAAAAAGTGTATCAAGTGGTATTGGTGTTCCAATACACCAGACCCTAAATGAGCCCCACAGGGAACTGTGTATTCTGAGGAAACACCCAACCTGGGACTTTGTAGGCAGGAGTTACTTGGCATGAATAGATAAATAAAAGACCAATTTAAAATATAATGATTTTATTAATACATGTGTACAAAATTGTTAAAAAAGACACAGATGCAAAGGCATCAAAAGACAGTCAATATAGAAAATATGTAATACATAAAATTATGAACCATATCCTAGAGTAGTGGGGTCACCCAGGTCCAACATGTTTCGCCGACTCTGCAGACTCTGACTTAAAAAGGCTTTTTAGACACTTGGAGACCAAAATAAAGTCATTTTGACCAAAAACTTTTTTCAGGCCATTGGAGCCCAAATGGCCGGTTTTAGACAAATCAAGTCTAAAACCGGCTTTTTAAGGCTCTAAAAGACAAAAATACAGTCATTTTGCCAAAAAACAATTTCAGACCTTTGGTGACCAAATGCCGTTATTTTGACTAACAAAAGGTTTTTAGACACTTGGAGACCAAAATAGAGTCATTTTGACCAAAACATTTTTTTCAGGCCATTGGAGCCAAATGTCTAAAATCTTGTCTAAAACCGGCTTTTTAAGGCTCTAAAAGACAAAAATATAGTCATTTTGACTAAATTTTTTTTCTGACCTTTGTTGACCAAATGCAGTTATTTTGACTAAAAAAGGATTTTAAGACACTTGGAGACCAAAATAGAGTAATTTTGACCGAAAATATCTTTTCAGGCCATTGGAGCCCAAATGGCCAGTTTTAGACAAATCTTGTCTAAACCCGGCTTTTTAAGGCTCTAAAAGACAAAAATACAGTAATTTTGACTAAAAAAATGTTCAGACCTTTGGTGACCAAATGCCGTTATTTTGACTAAAAAGGATTTTTAGACACTTGGAGACCAAAATAGTCATTTTGACCAAAAAAATTTCAGGCCATTGAAGAGCAAAATGCAGTTATCTTGTCTAAAACTGGCTTTTTAAGACTCTAAAAGACAAAAATACAGTCATTTTGACTAAAAAAGCTTTTCAGACCTTTGGTGACCAAATGCAGTTATTTTGACTAAAAAAGGCTGCTTTTTAGACACTTGGAGACCAAAATAGTTATTTTAACCAAAAAAAATTTTCAGGCCATTGGAGCCAAATGTCTAAAATCTTGTCTAAAACCGGCTTTTTAAGGCTCTAAAAGACAAAAATTGACAGCTAAGAACGTAGTATTCTGTGGCTGAAGGTACATTAGGCATTTACAGGATAAAGAAGTAAGTGTCGGCCATAAAAGGCCCCAAAAATTAGCCCAAATGGGTTTACCTGACAGCTAAGAACATAGTATTCTGTGGCTGAAGGTACATTAGGCATTAACAGGATAAAGAAGTAAGTGTCGGCCATAAAAGGCCCCAAAAATTAGCCCACATCAGTTTACCTGACAACTAAGAACGTAGTATTTGGTGGCTGGAGGTACATTAGGCATTCACACAGTATACAGAAGTAAGTTAAGGTGCTCCTAAGGACACTCCAAACACTGATATCCCCGTGCAGGAAGTACGACCACCAAAGGTAAAGGTTGGCCTCTTACCACAATGATTTGACCCCTATGACAGAGATCAAAAACAGCATATTTCAACCTCCACTGGCAAATCCTGCACTGGCTCACTCTCTGATCACATCCACTTCCTCACAGATAGTTATAACATGTAAAGAGGGAAACAACTGCCATAGTGTAGTACCATTAAACAACTATATTGGACGCAATTCTCAAAGTGGCAACTCACATTTGGCTGTAGTTTGTATGGCGTGTTTAAATCAGGGTGTCCTCGAGGCTCGATTCCTGCCGAAAAAATGGCCGCCGCGTCCCCTCCGTGGTCTCAGTGTGACGCACCGCAGGCTCCTCCTACGCGTTTCATCAGAGACTGACGTCGTCAGGGGGTGTGGCCTGCAGTGAACGTCCACAATTTATGCGCTGACGGAGACGGATAGGCGGGGCAATAGACAGGTCCTGGATCCCGGAAGAAAGACACTTGCGTGTCAGCGACCGCAACCGGCGTTTCACAAGAAGAGACATCCGGACTTAGAATGCGGTTCACGTGCGTACCAACGTCCGGAACCAAACATTAACCGGATGTCACATTAAGAGTCAATCAAGACCAATATTAGCACTCATACAATATTCAGCATATGTAAGCCCAATTGAGCTAAACACACAAGTATCCATTAGCTTTGCATGATTAGATGGTCACAATGGACCACAGTGGAAACCGGCGCCATCTCTCAGCAGAAATAAAAAAATCGGGAGACTCCGACCACACCGCCAAATACAACACTAATACATAAAAGATATATTAGCAATATTACCAATCATAAATCTAAAATACATGATCTTAAATAAAAACATATTAAAAAGGCCTCTCAAAAAGAAAATCCAGATAAAAACACATGAACTCATTTGTTATAGGCAACTAGTATACAGGCAATCTACCTTCAAACTATGAATTATGAATTATTGATGAAGGAATTGATGTCCCAATCAATATTGAGCCCGTGAGGGGCATAGGCTTTGAGGCGGTAAATCCAACTGGTCTCCAACTGGGAGACCCCTCTCGTCAGATTGCTACCCCTCCAATTACCCGGGAATTTATCAATCCCCATAAAAATAGTGCCACTAGGATCTTTATTATGGCAGAGAGCATAGTGCCTCGACACGCTATGTTTAGAGAAAGCTTTTATAATATTAGCCACATGCTCGTTTAACCGTACATGCAGCTGGCGTATCGTGCGGCCCACGTATTCCAAACCACATGGGCAACGCAAAACATACAGGACATAGCGTGTAGAGCATGTAATGAATGGGCCAGGAGAAACAAAAAGAAAGCCAACGAATAAAGGAAAAGCCAAAAGGCTACAGCACCTGGTATTCCCAGGTGGTCTCCCATCCAGGTACTAACCAGGCCCGGCCCTGCTTTGCTTCCGAGATCAGGCGCATTCAGGGTGAGACAAAAATACAGTCATTTTGACCCCAAAAAAATTTTCAGACCATTGGAGACAAAATACAGTAATCTTGTCTAAAACCGGCTTTTTAAAACTCTAAAAGACAAAAATAAAGTAATTTTGACTAAAATAATTTTTTCAGACTTTTGGTGACCAAATGCAGTTATTTTGACTAAAAAAGGCTTTTAAGACACTTGGAGACCAAAATAGAGTCATTTTGACCAATAACATTTTCAGGGCATTGGAGAGCAAAATGCAGCGATCTTGACTAAAACCGGCTTTTTAAGACTCTAAAATACAAAAATTCAGTCATTTTGAATAAAAAAATGTTTCATTCACAGGATACAGAAGTAAGTGTCGGCCATAAAAGGCCCCAAAAATTAGCCCACATGGGTTTACCTGACAGCTAAGAACGTAGTATTTGGTGGCTGAAGGTATATTAGGCATTCACAGGATACAGAAGTAAGTGTCGGCCTGTATAACCTCAAAAATTAGCCCACATGGGTTTAATTGACAGCTAAGAACGTAGTATTCTTTGGCTGAATGTACATTAGGCATTCACTGGATACAGAAGTAAGTGTCGGCCATAAAAGGCCCCAAAAAATAGCCCACATGGGTTTACATGATAGCTAAGAATGTAGTATTCTGTGGCTGAAGGTACATTAGGCATTTACAGGATAAAGAAGTAAGTGTCGGCCATAAAAGGCCCCACAAAATTAGCCCAAATGGGTTTACCTGAAAGCTAAGAACGTAGTATTCTGTGGCTGAAGGTACATTAGGCATTCACAGGGTACAGAAGTAAGTGTCGGCCTGTATAGGCCCCAAAAATTAGCCCAAATGGGTTTACCTGACAGCTAAGAATGTAGTATTCTGTGGCTGAAGGTACCTTAGGCATTCAAAGGATAAAGAAGTAAGTGTCGGCCATAAAAGGCCCCAAAAATTAGCCCACATCAGTTTACCTGACAACTAAGAACGTAGTATTTGGTGGCTTGAGGTACATTAGGCATTCACACAGTATACAGAAGTAAGTGTCGGACTGTATAGGCCCCAAACATTAGCTCACATGGGTTTAACTGACAGCACAGAACGTAGTATTTGATGGCTGGAGGTACATTAGGCTTTCACAGGATACAGAAGTAAGTGTCAGCCTGTATAGGCCCCAAAACCTAGCTCACATGGGTTTAACTGACAGCAAATAACATAGTGTATTTGATGGCTGAAGGTACATTAGGCATTCACAGTATACAGAAGCAAGTGTCGGACTGTATAGGCCCCAAAAATTAGCTCACATGGGTTTAACTGACAGCAAAGAACGTAGTGTATTTGATGGCTGGAGGTACATTAGGCATTCACAGTAGACTGAAGTAAGTGTCGGCCTGTATAGGCCCCAAACATTAGCTCACATGGGTTTAACTGACAGCACAGAACGTAGTATTTGATGGCTAGAGGTAAATTAGGCATTCACACAGGAGAAACAAAAAGAAAGCCAACGAATAACCTGAGGTGCCATCTTGCCATGGCCAAGTTCAAAGGGGTCGAGGGTGGTAGTGGTGCTCGGCTACGGCCACATCACCCTGAACGCGCCCAATCTCATCTGATCTCAGAAGCTAAGCAGGGTGGGGCCTGGTTAGTACCTGGATGGGAGACCGACTGGGAATACCAGGTGCTGTAGGCTTTTGGCTTTTCCTTTATTCGTTGGCTTTCGTTTTGTTTCTCCTGAGGTGCCATCTTGCCATGGCCAAGTTCAAAGGGGTCGAGGGTGGAAGTAGTGATCGCCTACGGCCACATCAACCTGAACGTGCCTGATCTTGGAAGCTAAGTAGCGTCAGGCCTGGTTAGTACCTGGATGGGAGACTGCCTGTGTAGCGGAGTAGTAGTTTAATCTACATTGGCTCCGCTGGTAGACAGGAAAACAGGTAATAATCCAACTAAGCAGGTACAGCATGCAACAATCCAGGTAGTGTTATACAATCCTTCCCTCCCAAGAACTGGGAGTCAACTCAGAATGCCTTTTTTTTTGAAAACACAAGAGATCTACACTCTGCCAAAACCCTCTCCCTCTTTGAGTCATTCCACACAAACACACATCCCATAATATGCTTACAAGGCAGACAGGAACAATAGGACAATGGAATGCCGGTATTCACAATAACAAACCCCACCCCACTAGCAGGGGTCTATGAAACACTGCTGCCATATTCTAGCAATCTGCAATATATCTTTATATATTTCCTCAGGGACACTGTTCAGTAATATTATGGTCATTCTTTCAACACAAGCCAGACTCTCAGCGTCCATTCCGCTACAGCCTGAGAATACCAGGTGCTGTAGGCTTTTGGCTTTTCCTTTATTCGTTGGCTTTCTTTTTGAGAAGTTTGTGTCGGCCTGTATAGGCCCCAAAAAATAGCTCACATGGGTTTAACTGACAGCAAAGAACGTAGTATTTGATGGCAAGAGGTACATTAGGCATTCACAGGATACAGAAGTAAGCGTCGGACTGTTTAGGCCCCAAAAATTAGCTCACATGGGTTTAACTGACAGCAAAGAATGTAGTATTGAATGGCTAGAGGTACAGCAGGCAGAGTCATTTTGACCAAAAAATGTTTTTCAGGCCATTGGAGCCAAATGTCTAAAATCTTGTCTAAAACCAGCTTTTTAATGCTCTAAAAGACAAAAATATAGTTATTTGGACTAAAAAAATTTCAGACCTTTGGTGACCAAATGCAGTTATTTTGACTACAAAAGGAGACCAAAATAGAGTCATTTTGACCAAAAAATTTTTTCAGGCCAAAATTTTTTTTCAGGCCATTTTTTTTCCAGACCATTTTGACCAAAAAAATTTTTCAGGTGATTGGAGCCCAAATAGCCAGTTTTAGACAAATCTCTAAGGCTCTAAAAGACAAAAATACATTCATTTTGACTAAATTTATTTTTCAGACCTTTGGTGACCAAATGCAGTTATTTATACTAAAAAGGGCTCTTTAGACACTTGGAGACCAAAACAGAGTCATTTTGACCAAAAAGATTTTCAGGCCATTGGAGCCAAAATGTCTAAAATCTTGTCTAAAACCGGCTTTTTAAAGCACTAAAAGACAAAAATACAGTCAATTTGAATACATCTTTTTCCAGACCTTTGGTGACCAAATGCATTTTGACTAGAAAAAGGCTTTTTAAACACTTGGAGACCAAAATAGAGTCATTTTGACCAAAAAAAATTTTTCAGGCTATTGGAGCTCTATTTTGGTCTCCAAGTGTCTAAAAAGCCTTTTAGAGTCTATAACTGCATTTAGTCACCAAAAGTCTGAAATTTTATTTTAGTCAAAATGAATGTATTTTTGTCTTTTAGAGCCTTGAAAAGCCGGTTTTAGACATGATTTGTCTAAAACCGGCCATTTGGCTCCAATGACCTGAAAAATTATTTTTGGTCAATATGACTCTATTTATGTCTCCAAGTGTCTAAAAGGCCTTTTTTTTAGTCAAAATAACTGCATTTGTTCACCAAAGGTCTGAAAAAAAACTTTAGTCAAAATGACTATATGTTTGTCTTTTAGAGCGTTAAAAAGCCAGTTTTAGACAAGATTTTAGACATTTGGCTCCACTGGCCTGAAAAAATGTTTTGGTCAAAATGACTATATTTTGGTCTCCAAGTGTCTAAAAAGCCTTTTTTAAGTCAAAATAACTGCATTTGGTCACCAAAGGTCTGAAAAAAAATTAAGTCAAAATGAATGTATTTTTGTCTTTTAGAGCTTTAAAAAGCCGGTTTAAGACAAGATTTGTCTAAAACCGGCCATTTGGGCTCCAATGGCCTGAAAAGAAATTTTCGGTCAAAATGACTCTATTTTGGTCTCCAAGTGTCTAAAAAGCATTTTATAGTCAAAATAACTGCATTTGGTCACCAAAGGTCTGAAATTGTTTTTTTAGTCTAAATGACTATATTTTTGTCTTTTAGAGCCTTAAAAAGCCGGTTTTAGACAAGATTTTAGACATTTGAATCCAATGGCCAGAAAAAAAGTTTTTTGGTCAAAATGACTCTATTTTGGTCTCCGAGTGTCTAAAAAGCCTTTTTCTAGTCAAATAACTGCATTTGGTCACCAAAGGTCTGAAAAAAAAGAGTATTCAAATTGACTGTATTTTTGTCTTTTAGTGCCTTAAAAAGTCGGTTTTAGACAAGATTTGTCTAAAACCGGCCATTTGGGCTCCAATGGCCTGAAAAAATGTTTTCGGTCAAAATGACTCTATTTTCGTCTCCAAGTGTCTAAAAGGCTTTTTTTAAGTCAAAATAACTGAATTTGTTCACCAAAGGTCTGAAAAAAAACTTAAGTCAAAATGACTATATGTTTGTATTTTAGAGCGTTTTAAAGCCGGTTTTAGACAAGATTTTAGACATTTGGCTTCACTGGCCTGAAAAAATGTTTTGGTCAAAATGACTATATTTTGGTCTCCAAGTGTCTAAAAAGCCTTTTTTAAGTCAAAATAACTGCATTTGGTCACCAAAGGTCTGAAAAAAAATTAAGTCAAAATGAATGTATTTTTGTCTTTTAGAGCCTTAAAAAGCCGGTTTTAGACAAGATTTGTCTAAAACCGGCCATTTGGGCTCCAATGGCCTGAAAAAATGTTTTCGGTCAAAATAACTCTATTTTGGTCTCCAAGTGTCTAAAAGGCCTTTTTTTTAGTCAAAATAACTGCATTTGTTCACCAAAGGTCTGAAAAAAAACTTTAGTCAAAATGACTATATGTTTGTCTTTTAGAGCTTTAAAAAGCCGGTTTAAGACAAGATTTGTCTAAAACCGGCCATTTGGGCTCCAATGGCCTGAAAAGAAATTTTCGGTCAAAATGACTCTATATTGGTCTCCAAGTGTCTAAAAAGCAATTTATAGTCAAAATAACTGCATTTGGTCACCAAAGGTCTGAAATTGTTTTTTTAGTCTAAATGACTATATTTTTGTCTTTTAGAGCCTTAAAAAGCCGGTTTTAGACAAGATTTTAGACATTTGAATCCAATGGCCTGAAAAAAAGTTTTTTGGTCAAAATGACTCTATTTTGGTCTCCAAGTGTCTAAAAAGCCTTTTTCTAGTCAAATAACTGCATTTGGTCACCAAAGGTCTGAAAAAAAAAGTATTCAAATTGACTGTATTTTTGTCTTTTAGTGCCTTAAAAAGTCGGTTTTAGACAAGATTTTAGACATTTGGCTCCAATGGCCTGAAAAAAATTCTTTGGTCAAAATTACTCTTTTTTGGTCTCCAGGTGTCTAAAAAGCTTTTCTTAGCCAAAATAACTGCATTTGGTCACCAAAGGTCTGACAAACTTTTTAGTCAAAAATGACTGTATTTTTGTCTTTTAGAGTCTTAAAAAGCTGGTTTTAGACACTGCACTTGGTCTCCAATGGTCTGAATTTTTTTTTGTCAAAATGAATGTATTTAGCATTCTGTGGCTGAAGGTACATTAGGCATTCACAGGATACAGAAGTAAGTGTCGGCCATAAAAGTCCCCAAAAATTAGCCTGACAGCAAAGAACGTAGTATTTGGTGGCTGAAGGTACATTAGGCATTCACAGGCTACAGAAGTAAGTGTCGGCCTGTATAGGCCCCAAAAATGAGCCCACATGGGTTTAACTAAGAACGTAGTATTCTGTGACTGAAGGTAAGTGTCAGGTAAACCCATGTGGGCTAATTTCTGGGGCCTTTTATGGCCGACACTTACTTCTGTATCCTGTGAATGCCTAATGTACCTTTAGCCACAGAATACTACGTTCTTAGCAGTCAGGTAAATCCATGTGAGCTAATTTTTGGGGGCTATAGAGCCCGACACTTACTTCTGTATAATGTTTGAATGCCTGCTGTACCTCTAGCCATCCAATACTACATTCTTTGCTGTCAGTTAAACCCATGTGAGCTAATTTTTGGGGCCTAAACAGTCCGACACTTACTTCTGTATACTGTGTGAATGCCTAATGTACCTTCAGCCACCGAATTCTACGTTCTTAGCTGTCAGTAAAACCCATGTGGGCTAATTTTTGGGGACTATACATTCCAACACTTACTTCTGTATTCTGTGAATGCCTACTGTACCTCTAGCCATCAAATACTATGTTCTTTGCTGTCAGTTAAACCCATGTGAGCTATTTTTTGGGGCCTATACAGGCCGACACAAACTTCTCAAAAAGAAAGCCAATGAATAGAGGAAAAGCCAAAAGCCTACAGCACCTGGTATTCCCAGGCTGTAGCGGAATGGACGCTGAGAGTGTGGCTTGTGTTGAAAGAATGACCATAATATTACTGAAAAGTGTCCCTGAGGAAATATATAAAGATATATTGCAGATTGCTAGAATATGGCAGCAGTGTTTTATAGACTCCTGATAGTGGGGTGGGGTTTGTTATTGTGAATACCAGCATTCCATTGTCCTATTGTTCCTGTCTGCCTTGTAAGCATATTATGGGATGTGTGTTTGTGTGGAATGACTCAAAGAGGGAGAGGGTTTTGGCAGAGTGTAGATCTCTTGTGTTTTCAATAAACAAGGCATTCTGAGTTGACTCCCAGCTTATGTGTCGTCTAGTTCTTGGGAGGGAAGGATTGTATAACACTACCTGGATTGTTGCATGCTGTACCTGCTTAGTTGGATTATTACCTGTTTTCTTGTCTACCAGCGGAGCCAATGTAGATTAAACTACTCCTCCGCTACACAGGCGGTCTCCCATCCAGGTACTAACCAGGCCTGATGCTGCTTACCTTCCGAGATCAAATGAGATCGGGCGCGTTCAGGGTGATGTGTCCATAGGCAATCACCACTGCCACCCTCGACCCCTTTGAACTTAGCCATGGCAAGATGGCACCTCAGGAGAAATGAAAAGAAAGCCAATGAATAAAGAAAAAGCCAAAAGCCTTCAGCACCTTATATTCCTAGGCGGTCTCCCATCCAGGTACTAACCAGGCCGGACCCCGCTTAGCTTCCGAGATCAGACGAGATAGGGCACGTTCAGGGTGATGTGGCTGTACACAATCACCCCTGCCACTCTCGACCCCTTTGAACTCTGCCATTGCAAGATGGCACCTCAGGAGAAACAAAATGAAAGACAACGAATAAAGGAAAAGCCAAAAGGCTACAGCACCTTATATTCCTAGGCGGTCTCCCATCCAGGTACTAACCAGGCCCCACCCTGCTTAGCTTCTGAGATCAGACCAGATTGGGTGTGGCCGTAGGCGATTACTACTTCCACCCTCGACCCCTTTGAACTTGGCCATGGCAAGATGGCACCTCAGGAGAAACAAAAAGAAAGCCAACAAATAAAGGAAAAGCCAAAAGCCTACAGCACCTGGTATTCACAGGCGGTCTCTCATCCAGGTACTAACCAAGCCCGACCCTGCTTAGCTTCCAAGATCAGACAAGATCAGGCGCATTCAGGGTGATGTGGCCGTAGGCGATCACCACTGCCACCCTCGACCCCTTTGAACTTGGCCATGGCAAGAGGGCACCTCAGGAGAAACAAAAAGAAAGCCAACGAATAAAGGAAAAGCCAGAAGCCTACAGCACCTGGTATTCCCAGGCGGTCTCTCATCCAGGTACTAACCAGGCCCGACCCTGCTTAGCTTCCAAGATCAGACGAGATTGGGCGCGTTAAAGGCGATGTGGCCGTAGGCGACCACCACTGCCACCCTCGACCCCTTTGAACTTGGCCATGGCAAGATGGCACATCAGGAGAAACAAAAAGAAAGCCAATGAATAAAGGAAAAGCCAGAAGACTACAGCACCTGGTATTCCCAGGAAGTCCCCCATCCAGGTACTAATCAGGCCCAACCCCGCTTAGCTTCCGAGATCAGACGAGATAGGGCACGTTCAGGGTGATGTGGCTGCACACAATCACCCCTGCCACTCTCGACCCCTTTGAACTCTGCCATGGCAAGATGGCACCTCAGGAGAAACAAAATGAAAGACAACGAATAAAGGAAAAGCCAAAAGGCTACAGCACCTTATATTCCTAGGCGGTCTCCCATCCAGGTACTAACCAGGCCCCACCCTGCTTAGCTTCTGAGATCAGACCAGATTGGGTGTGTTCAGGGTGATGTGGCCGTAGGCGATCACTACTTCCACCCTCGACCCCTTTGAACTTGGCCATGGCAAGATGGCACCTCAGGAGAAACAAAAAGAAAGCCAACAAATAAAGGAAAAGCCAAAAGCCTACAGCACCTGGTATTCCCAGGCGGTCTCTCATCCAGGTACTAACCAAGCCCGACCCTGCTTAGCTTCCAAGATCAGACGAGATCAGGCGCATTCAGGGTGATGTGGCCGTAGGCGATCACCACTGCCACCCTCGACCCCTTTGAACTTGGCCATGGCAAGAGGGCACCTCAGGAGAAACAAAAAGAAAGCCAACGAATAAAGGAAAAGCCAAAAGGCTACAGCACCTGGTATTCCCAGGTGGTCTCCCATCCAGGTACTAACCAGGCCCAACCCTGCTTAGCTTCCGAGATCAGATGAGATTGAGCGCATTCAAGGTGATGTGGCCTTAGGCTATCACCACTGCCACCCTCGACCCCTTTGAACTTGGCCATGCCAAGATGGCACCTCAAAAGAAAAAAAAGAAAGCCAACGAATAAAGGAAAAGCCAAAAGCCTACAGCACCTGGTATTCCCAGGCTGTAGCGGAATGGACACTGAGAGTGTGGCTTGTGTTGAAAGAATGACCATAATATTACTGAACAGTGTCCCTGAGGAAATATATAAAGATATATTGCAGATTGCTAAAATATGGCAGCAGTGTTTCATAGACCCCTGCTAGTGGGGTGGGGTTTGTTATTGTGAATACCTGCATTCCATTGTCCTATTGTTCCTGTCTGCCCTGTAAGCATATTATGGGATGTGTGTTTGTGTGGAATGACATGAAGAGGGAGGGGGTTTTGGCAGAGTGTAGATCTCTTATGTTTTCAATAAACAAGGCATTCTGAGTTGACTCCGAGCCTATGTGTCGTCTAGTTCTTGGGAGGGAAGGATTGCATAACGCTACGTGGATTGTTGCATGCTGTACCTGCCTAGTTGGATTAGTACCTGTTTTCTCGTTTACCAGCAGAGCTAATGTAGATTAAACTACTCCTCTGCTACACAGGAGGTCTCCCATCCAGGTACTAACCAGGCCTGACCCTGCTTAACTTACAAGATCAGACGAGATTTCGTGCTTTCAAGGTAATGTAGCCGTTGGCGATCACCACTGCCACCCTTGACCCCATTAAACCCGGCCATGGCCAGATGGCACCTCAGGAGAAACAAAAAGAAAGCCAACGAATAAAGGAAAAGCCAAAAGCCTACAGCACCTGGTATTCCCAGTCGGTCTCCCATCCAGGTACTAACCAGCCCGACCCTGCTTAGCTTCAGAGATCAGACCAGATTGGGCGCGTTCAGGGTGATGTGGCCGTAAGCGATCACAACTGCCACCCTCGACCCCTTTGAACTTGGCCATGGCAAGATGGCACCTCAGGTTATTCATTGGCTTTCTTTTTGTTTCTCCTGTGTGAATGCCTAATTTACCTCTAGCCATCAATGTAAACTGGAAAGAGCTTCAATTTTAGAAAAAACTAATATGTACACATATATATGCATAAATGTACGTTGTATTAAAATGTATATGAGTACTGTGATCAATTTAAAGAGACCGTGAATGGGATAAAAATATGTAACGTGATAAATGAAAATCTGTTGTGTGTGTGAAAAAATATATATGTATGATGTGAACATGCAGTAAGGTATGTATATTGAATATGTATGTGAAATGTGTAATGTGACAAAAGCAAAAACAAAAAATCAAAATGAAATAAAATAAAATAAAATAAAAATAAATAAAAATAAATATAAATATAAAAATAAATATAAAAATAAAAATAAATATAAAGGTGAAAATAGTGAAAAATTAAATAAAAAGTATGTGAAAAATATAAATGTGTAAAATGTGATGTGTGTGTGTGATGGAACATGTGAAAAAATATAGAATAGTGATTTAAAGAAAAATTCTAAAATCACGTGATGAATGGTGAAAAGTGATAATGAAAGAATATATACTGGTAACAAAAAATTAATTAAACTGATGGTGAATTACCATCCAGTACAATAAATAAAATTTCAGTATATCTAAATAATACATAAAAAGTGGATGACCACATTATCGTTAAGTACATATTGTAAATGTGTCTATGTCAAGATACAAATATCTGTTAATGTAACCATAGATTTAACGACATGGAAACGTATATATGATGGTTTACAGACATAAATATAAAAGGAAAGACACTTTCAAAACATATATCGGCATGTGTATGTTCCAAATGCGCAATGTGTGCATGCTCGTTACGGAAGAGTCCCCGATCCGATCAGATCAAAAAACCCCATAGGATAATAGAGCCCAAAGATATTGTTAATGCAAATAGTTTTGCTTCTTATATAATGACTGGTAAAAAACTTTTACAAATATCTGTACATAGATAAAAGCAATATAAAGCATATTCCAGTGGTGCTCCAAATAATCCTATAAAAGGCTAAAGAACATGATCAATTGGCTGTATATTGAAAAAAGAAAAAAGAAAAACGATCACTGTAACTGATCGGATGAGGGGCCAAATCCCGAACGAGAAAAACAATGGAATATCCTCTTAAAACCAGTCGGTACGATATTCAATGTAATTGATGAAAATTCATACAGATACAGATGTATACATGGAAACAAATATATGTAAATATAATGGTACATCCGATCTATAGTGTAAAGAGTCAGATTTGCAACAAATGCGGAAACCATTAATGTAGAATCCGCATGAATTGCAAAAACGGACCAGGCAAACATATGACTAAATATAGTATATAAAGACGAATGAACTTCCACAAATGGAAAGAACCAGATGATGTTGGATATGGGCCCTCTAAGATTTCATAAAGGATGGTGGCAAGCCGGGAGAGATGTCACCCATAAAAATGGGTGACATCCCATTCCCAGTTTAACCCCTGAGGCATCCGAGTATGAAGCCTGAAGATCCACAGAACTTCTCTTTTACATAAAAGTCGGAAAACATCTCCACCTCTAGGGGGTCTAGTGATGTGGTCAATTACTTGGATCTGTACCAGGGACATATCACCATCATGACTGTTGTTAAAATGTTTCGCTATATTAGTCGATTTACAAGTACGTATGTCACTGAGATGCTCCCTGAATCGGTCTTTTAATTTTCGGGTAGTTCTACCCACATACTGAATAGAACATGCTTTACATGTGATTAAATAGATCAAATATTTTGTGTTGCAGTTGAAGAAATTTTTTATATTGTAAACTTTACTGTCATAGGTGGAGACAAATGTGTCTCTGGGGATGATATGAGGACAGGTAATACAATCTGTCATGCCGCATCTAAAATTTCCTTTACAGTACAGCCATGTTTTCGATGTATTGGATTTTGTGGACATATATAAACTGGGTGATAGGGAATTGCCTAAGATTGCAGCCCTCTTGGCCACTATATTTACCCCATTTTCGAGAATATTGGCACAGATATCGTCTGTATATAAAGTTGGTAGATATTTATAAATAATATTTTTTATTTTATTAAATTCTAAACTATAGGGCAAGGACAGTGTGACCAAGGGGGACTTATTTTCAGGGTTTCTGGAAGCAGTTTTGTATTTAAACATATTTTTGTTATGTTTTTTGTTTTTGCGAGGACATCCAATGCTAGCATCATGAGCGGCATCGGAGGTCACACCTGGGACTATGTGTGACAAGTCCTCCGAGGCCACTGACGATAGGAGTTCAGGGCGGCTTTTATTTAAAGCAATGAAGTAAGCCCTGTCTAGCATCCATTTGGGATATCCTCGTTCTAAGAAACGATGATATAGTAAAGATGCCTGTATTTTGAACTCTGACAAGTCACTGCATATTCTCCGTACTCTAAGAAATTGCCCAACAGGAATTCCTTTCACTGTATGTATTGGATGACTGGAGCGTGCATGCAGTAAACTGTTTCCAGATAGTGGCTTTCTATAGAGATTTGACGTGACTCTGTTATCAACATGACCCAAAGCCACATCCAAAAACTCTATTGTATCCATATTTTTTGTACCTGTAAACCTCAGATTATAAGGATTGTCATTCAAATATGTTAAAAAGCTATCCAAATCAACTTCTCTATGGCAGATAAAGATCAGATCGTCCATATAACGATAGTATAGAGCGATCTATTCCTTCATCAATAATTCATAATTCATAGTTTGAAGGTAGATTGCCTGTATACTAGTTACCATTTAGCCTATAACAAATGAGTTCATGTGTTTTTATCTGTATTTTCTTTTTGAGAGGCCTTTTTAATATGTTTTTATTTAAGATCATGTATTTTAGATTTATGATTGGTAATATTGCTAATATATCTTTTAAGTATTAGTGTTGTATTTGGCGGTGTGGTCGGAGTCTCCCGATTTTTTTATTTCTGCTGAGAGATGGCGCCGGTTTCCACTGTGGTCCATTGTGACCATCTAATCATGCAAAGCTAATGGATACTTGTGTGTTTAGCTCAATTGGGCTTACATATGCTGTATCCATCTGCATAAGATTTATTTTGCACTGAATATTGTATGAGTGCTAATATTGGTCTTGATTGACTCTTAATGTGACATCCGGTTAATGTTTGGTTCCGGACGTTGGTACGCACGTGAACCGCATTCTAAGTCCGGATGTCTCTTCTTGTGAAATGCCGCTTGCGGTCGCTGACACGCAAGTGTCTTTCTTCCAGGATCCGGGACCTGTCTATTGCCCCGCCTATCCGTCTCCGTCAGCGCATAAATTGTAGACGTTCACTGCAGGCCACACCCCCTGACGATGTCAGTCTCTGATGAAACGCGTAGGAGGAGCCTGCGGTGCGTCACGCTGAGACCACGGAGGGGACGTGGCGGCCATTTTTTCGGCAGGAATCGAGCCTCGAGGACACCCTGATTTAAACACGCCATACAAACTACAGCCAAATGTGAGTTGCCACTTTGAGAATTGCGTCCAATATAGTTGTTTAATGGTACTACACTATGGCAGTTGTTTCCCTCTTTACATGTTATAACTATCTGTGAGGAAGTGGACGTGATCAGAGAGTGAGTCGGTGCAGGATTTGCCAGTGGAGGTTGAAATATGCTGTTTTTGATCTCAGTCATGGGAATCAAATCATTGTGGTAAGAGGCCAACCTTTACCTTTGGTGGTGGTACTTCCTGCACGGGGATATCGGTGTTTGGAGTGTCCTTAGAAGCACCTTAACTTACTTCTGTATACTGTGTGAATGCCTAATGTACCTCCAGCCACCAAATACTACGTTCTTAGTTGTCAGGTAAACTGATGTGGGCTAATTTTTGGGGCCTTTTATGGCCGACACTTACTTCTTTATCCTGTTAATGCCTAATGTACCTTCAGCCACAGAATACTATGTTCTTAGCTGTCAGGTAAACCCATTTGGGCTAATTTTTGGGGCCTTTTATGGCCGACACTTACTTCTTTATCCTGTAAATGCCTAATGTACCTTCAGCCACAGAACACTACGTTCTTAGCTGTCAATTTTTGTCTTTTAGAGCCTTAAAAAGCCGGTTTTAGACAAGATTTTAGACATTTGGCTCCAATGGCCTGAAAATTCTTTTTGGTTAAAATAACTATTTTGGTCTCCAAGTGTCTAAAAAGCCTTTTTTAGTCAAAATAACTGCATTTGGTCACCAAAGGTCAGAAAAATTTTTTAGTCACAATGACTATATTTTTGTCTTTTAGAGCCTTAAAAAGCTGGTTTTAGACAAGATTTTAGACATGTGGCTCCAATGGCCTGAAATAAATGTTTTGGTCAAAATGACTCTATTTTGGTCTCCAAGTGTCTAAAAAGCCTTTTTAAGTCAGAGTCTGCAGAGTCGGCGAAACATGTTGGACCTGGGTGACCCCATGTCACGGAACCATGAACCAGACGTACAACAACAGATAAGTGAAAATAAGACAGCTTTATTGAAAAACAAGCTATAAAGCAAAAGTCCAAACTGATGGCGAAACCGATGCAGAGTCTTTGCGAAGCCAGGGGTCAGGAACCAGCAGGGTAGTCAGACAAAGCCAGGATCAGGAACCAACAGGGTAGTCAGACGAAGCCAGGATCAGGAACCAACAGGGTAGTCAGACGAAGCCAGGAACAGGAACCAGAAGTAGCAGCAGTCTTAGTAGCATGTGAACACAGGAGGACCAAGCAGGGAACTGAAGCCACAGACCTCCTATATATATGAGCTAGGCATCCAGCTCCTCCCAGTGGGAAGGAGGAGCCGCAGGGTGGGAGGCTACAAGAAACCCAGAAACCAAGATGGCCGCCAGCACATGTCAAACGAAGGAGAACAGCAAGAAGGTAAGACCATGACAGTACCTCCCCCTCAAGGGCCCCTCCTCCGCGGAGTAAAGAACGGTTTCTGAGGGAAGCGTGCGTGGAAGGCTCGGAGCAAGGCAGGAGCATGGACATCTGCGGAGGGAACCCAGGAACGCTCCTCTGGACCATAACCACGCCAATGAACCAAAAACTGCACCCGACCGCGGACCAGGCGTGAGTCCAGGATATTGCTCACCACATACTCCTCACGATTGCCCACTCGGACCGGACGAGGCCGAGGAACCGAGGAAGTGAAACGATTACACACCAGAGGCTTCAACAGGGAGACATGAAACACGTTGGAGATCCGCATGCCAGGAGGAAGCGCAAGGGCATAGGCTACCGGGTTTACCCTGCGAAGCACTCGGAAGGGACCAACAAAGCGAGGCGCCAGCTTGGGAGTGGGCACTCGAAGGTTGAGGTTGCGGGTGGACAACCATACACGGTCTCCGGCCTGGTAGGAAGGAGCAGGCGCTCGTCTGCGATCAGCCTGGAGTCTCTGGCGCTGCGCAGAGGCCTCAAGGGACTTCTGGATCTGTACCCAAGAAGCACGTAGGACGGAAAGGTGATCCTCCACAGCCGGAATATCCTGGGGAGAGAATACCTCCGGTAACACGGCAGGTTGGAACCCATAGTTGGCCATGAAGGGAGACGTCCCAGAGGAAGAGTTCACCGCCGTGTTCCTGGCAAACTCAGCCCAAGGCAGGAGGTCAACCCAATTGTCTTGGTGATCGGAGACATAGCAACGAAGGAATTGCTCCAAGGCCTGATTGGATCGTTCTGCGGCCCCATTGGACTGAGGGTGGTAGGCCGAGGAGAAGGAGAGATGAATCCCCAACTGGGAGCAAAAGGCGCGCCAGAACCTGGACACAAACTGACTCCCCCGATCCGACACAATCTCCTTGGGCAAACCGTGCAACCGGAAGACCTCCCTGGCAAAAATCGTGGCCAACTCCTGTGCAGAGGGTAACTTCTTGAGAGGAACACAGTGACACATTTTGGAAAACCGATCCACAATCATGAGAATGACCGTATGGCCTCGGGATGCAGGGAGGTCCACAATGAAATCCATCCCCAGGTGAGACCATGGGCGCTCCCCGGTGGCTAAGGGTTGCAGAAGGCCCAACGGAAGGTGCCGAGGGGACTTACTCTGGGCACAAACGGAGCATGCCGCTACATATGCGGCGATGTCGGAACGTAGGGAAGGCCACCAGAACAGACGTGAAACAGCCCAGGACAGCTGATTCTTTCCAGGATGCCCCGCGGTCTTGGAGTTATGGTAGGTTCGCAACAACCGAGTGCGCAACTCCTCAGGCACAAAACATCTGCCGTTGGGTCTCCCAGAGGGAGCACCAGATTGAGCCGCCAAAATCTGCTCACCCAGGGGAGAGGTCAGGCTGGTGCGAATGGCAGCCAGGATCTGATTCGGAGGTATGACCGAAGTCGGAATCGACTCCTCCCTGGACAGGTCGGAGTACTGCCGTGATAAGGCATCAGCCCTGATGTTCTTGGAACCGGGTAGGTAGGAGACCACGTAATTAAAACGTGACAAGAACAGAGCCCATCTGGCCTGACGTGGTGTCAATCTCTTGGCCTCAGAGAGGTAGGTCAGATTCTTGTGGTCCGTCAGGATGAGGACCGGAACCACCGAACCCTCGAGCAAGTGCCTCCATTCTTTAAGAGCCTGCACGATGGCCAATAACTCCCTGTCACCAATCTGGTAGTTGCACTCCGCGGAAGACAGTTTCCGGGAGTAAAACCCACAAGGAAGCAGAGGACCCTCTGGTGTTCTACGCTGAGACAGAAGGGCGCCTACTCCCGTCTCAGACGCGTCCACCTCGAGGACAAAGGGCAACCCAGGGTTGGGATGCGACAGAATCGGAGCCGACACAAAGGCGGACTTTAGAGCCTCAAAAGCTCGGATGGCCTCGGGCGGCCAGACCTGGGAATTACTGCCCTTCCTGGTCAGATCCGTGAGAGGCTTGGCTAGCATGGAAAAGTCCCTGATGAACTTCCGATAATAATTGGCGAAGCCCAAAAAGCGCTGCAGGGAGCGAAGACCACTGGGCTGGGGCCACTGTAAGACAGCCGAAACCTTCTCAGGATCCATGGAGAACCCCTCAGCGGAAATGATGTAACCTAAGAAGGTTACCTGGGATCGGTGAAATTCGCATTTCTCAAGCTTACCGAACAGCTTGTTCTCTCGTAACCGTTGCAACACTCGTTTGACATCCAGAATGTGGGTCTCCATGGACTCAGAATATACCAAGATGTCATCCAGGTAGACCACCACACACTGCTGCAACAGGTCACGGAAAACATCGTTGATGAATTCCTGAAAGACTGTGGGCGCATTGCACAGCCCAAAGGGCATAACCAAGGATTCATAATGACCGGTCCTGGTGTTAAACGCGGTCTTCCACTCATCGCCCGCCTTGATCCTTACGAGGTTATATGCCGCCCTCAGGTCGAGTTTGGTAAAGACCGTGGCCCCTTTAAGGCGATCGAACAGCTCGGAAATCAAGGGTATCGGGTAAGCGTTCTTGATCGTGATGCGATTGAGACCCCTGTAATCGATGCAAGGCCTCAACTCACCGCCCTTCTTTTTCACAAAGAAAAATCCAGCCCCTGCCGGGGACGAGGATTTGCGAATGTGTCCACGTGAAAGTGCCTCCCTCACGTACTCCTCCATGGCCTCATTCTCCGCTACCGACAGTGGATAGACTTTGCCACGAGGAGGAATGGCACCAGATTGTAACTCGATGGCACAATCGTATGGGCGGTGCGGAGGTAGGGCAACCGCGCGCACCTTATCGAATACATCCCGGTACTCCTCGTATTCAGGGGGCAACAGAGAGTCCGAGGAAGTACACAGCAACTTGACAGGCCCATGGATGCAACTAGTCCCACACTGCGGT
>NW_028119695.1:0-68000 GCF_965119305.1 Pelophylax lessonae
GAACGGCGCAAACTGAGTCCCTCCTTCTTAGAATTAACTCTCTCGAGCGAGCCCACAAGCGTTCCCTGGCATCATCTACCCTCGCAGACCTCACCCTAGCCCGAACTGAGCTGCTGGAGATCCTAGGGCGGTCGGTCCGCCGCAAATTTGCCCTTTCTCGGGTTTTTTTCTACGAGCATGCTAATAAATCGGGCAGGCTCTTGGCGAGAGCCCTTCAGAAAAAAAGGGCTGCTAATACAATTCATTCTATCACCGACCCCTCCGACAAATCTTTGGTCTCAAACCCGGATATTGCCGCCCAATTTGTTGACTACTACTCCAAACTGTACAATTTGCCGGGGACGGACTCCCCGGGATCCCAGCAGTCCAGACTTCTCGCTATTCGGCAGTTCTTAAGTCAACATTCCCCTTCTCCCCTTGCGGACGATGTGCTTGTGGCTCTGGATGCTCCCATTAAATCGCAGGAGGTCCTCCTGGCACTGAAGCAATCTAAGCCGGGCAAATCCCCGAGCCCGGATGGCCTCCCAGTAGGCTATTACAAGACCTTCCAGGATCTCCTGGTGCCACACATGGTGAACGCGTTCAACGCTTTCCCTGACATGGATTCCCTTGGTCCGGATTTCCTGGAGGCACATATTGCAGTTATCCCTAAACCGGACAGGGATGCCTCCCTAGTCCCCAATTATCGACCTATATCCCTCCTTAAAGTGGACGTCAAATTGTATGCTAAAGTCCTAGCCAATCGCCTCCTCCCTTCTGTCCCTGGTGTTATCTCTCTTAACCAAGTTGGGTTCGTCCCCGGTCGAGAAGCAAGAGATAACACCACCAAAGCCCTTCATCTCCATCACTGGCTCACCACTACCAACACCCCTGGCTTTTTCCTCTCGCTCGACGCGGAGAAGGCGTTCGACAGGGTTGCCTGGGATTATATGACGGAAACTCTCAAGGCTCTGGGCTTGACAGGCCGATTTTTACAATATGTCTTGATCCTTTATTCTAATCCTACGGCCAGAGTTCGAGTGAATGGCACCCTCTCGGACGCCTTCTCCGTGTCGAATGGGACAAGACAGGGCTGTCCCCTGTCCCCCTTGATTTATATTCTCACCCTGGAACCTTTGCTACGCCAAATCCAGGAGGACCCAAACATCAAGGGAGTTTCTCTCCATGGGAAAAACTACAAACTAGCAGCATACGTGGATGATGTCCTTTTGTTCATCACTGAGCCCTTAGTGTCCATCCCCAATCTCCTCTTGGCCCTTACATGATTTCGCACTCTTTCCAACTTAAAAATTAATTACTCCAAATCCCGTGCCCTTAATATTTCCTTGCCCCCATCGCTCTTGCGACTCTGCCAAACCAACTTCCCCTTTCAATGGGACCCCCGTGCCATCACATACCTAGGTGTCAGACTACCCAGTAACCTTGCAGACTTGTACGCTCAGAACCACCTAGCAATTCTACAATCGGTCAAAAGTGACCTCTTGTCTTGGTCGCCGGGCTCTTTCTCTTGGTTTGGCAGGGTCGCAATCGTGAAAATGAACATCCTCCCCCGTCTACTCTACATCCTGCAAGCTCTCCCTATACATGTCCCCCCAGCCTTCTTTAAATCCTACCAACGTCTCTGCTCTGACTTTGTCTGGGGTTCCCAGAAATCGAGGCTTCGATGGGACACGCTTACCCGCCCCAAATTAGAGGGAGGAGCGGGACTACCTCACCTGCTCAAATATTACTGGGCATGCCACCTTTCTCGCATAATCGACTGGCACGCCCATGCGAAATCCAAAGATTGGGTAAACTTAGAGTCTGCGATTGCCACTCTACCTGCACGTAACCTCCCTTGGGTGACTCCCTCTAACACGCCAGGCCCGATCCTACTTCATCCTGTTACCGGAGCAACTCTACGCCTCTTCCAAGTGATTCGTAAAAAACTAGACCTCTCACCGAAGTTTAGCCCGCTCTTATCATTATGCTCTTCCCCTGATTTCCGTCCGGATCTTCCGTACGTCCCCTCCACTGGTCCTTCCTCTGAGATACCCTTTCAAGCACGCCACTTTTTCACGGATTCCCGACCCCTTTCTTACCAGGACCTCCGCCTTAAGTACCCTTCAGCCAATATTCCTTTCTATAGCTTCTTACAAATAAGACACTTCCTTCACAACACGCAGCCCGTAGGGGATTGGACCCGATCCCTCACAGCTTTTGAACGACTTTGTGATGTTCCGGGTCCGCATCGCCATTTAGTGTCGATACTTTACACCATGCTCTTCCCGACTGCCCACGCCCACACTGATTTACTCCGCTCTCGTTGGGAGGGGGACCTGGGGCTGACCCTCTCCTCGGAGGACTGGGATAACATATATTATCACATGCACAAGGGATCCTTGAACGTACTTGCCCAAGAAACGGGGTTCAAACTTTACACCAAATGGTACAGAACACCTGAACTACTACACAGGTTTTCAACAACCAACTCTCCCAATTGTTAGAGATGTGGCTTGCATAGAGGCTCCCTTCTGCATGTATGGTGGGAGTGTCCCCTCATCCAGCCATTCTGCGCGGAGGTACACTCCATAATTCCCCGCATTACTACCTACACACCTGACTTTACCCCGGCGCAATATTTGCTTCACCACACCTCTTTATCCTTCTCCAGCTACAAAAAATCCCTTACTTTACACCTCATAAACGCAGCCAGGATGTGTGTACCCTGCCGCTGGTTATCCACCGCCCCTCCCACAGTCGCCCAATGGCTGAATCGAGTGAAAAGGGTTGCAGAGATGGAAGACATTGTTGCCCAGGCCAAAGACACCACTGACAAATACTACAAATCGTGGGCACCTTGGATACATTTTACGACCCTACCAGAATTTCAGAGTCTTAGTGCTGCCCCATAACCCGACACCACCGCCTGCTGCTTGCTTCCCTAAATCGGTATTTGGTATTCTCCCCTCAGGGTTAGCTGCTACAATTTTCTATATTTCACTGTCAGCTCCTCTGTAACCCTTTATTCCTTCACACCCCTTTTCAACCTCCCCCCACCCAGTTCTCCCTCCCTCCCTTCCCCCCTCCCATCTCCCCTCTCTCCTTTCCTCCCCCTCCTCCCTCTCCCCGCCCCTCACTGACAGACCCGTATCGCTTATGGGCCGCCAAGCTTTACCCTCACTGATGGTCCCTACCGGCCGGTTCTTGCCGATCAGCACTAGCTTGGGTACTATACCTGAATGGTGACTGCCCCCTGTGCTCTGACACAGCAAGTTCCCCGTTGGGGGTGTCGGTACACAGGTGGCACCGCCGCCGCCCGCATTTGCTCTAATACCCACTGCCTCCATGTTCCTGCGGAGGTTGTCGCTGCTGTGGCCCAGGGGACAAACCCTTAGCCCCAATCAGTACTACAGTCACCCACATGACTTCAGTACGATTGTGGTCGTACCATTGCAAACTCATAACCGTCATGTATGTTTCTGTGGTTTTGTAAGCGACCGAGTTCGGGTCTGTTTCACCCCGTCTCGTCTAGCACCATGTTCTTCTAACTCATGTTATTGTTCCTTCATTTAATGTGTGCTTTCCGACTGTCCGATTATCTGATGTTTTGTACATTTGCTTTACTGAGATTTCAATAAAATGTTTTTCCCTGCCTTCCTTCCCCTCCCCATGTTGTCCTTTCCCCCCCGTCCCCCCTAGACCTAACCTCATATTAGTGCTTTTGGGGCAACTCCCCATATTCTACACTTAGGGGTGATTTTCGTGCTCAAATTTTGCTATCTTTTGTTTTTTGTTATGAGGGTGCCGGGCTGGTGCCCTATGGCCGGAGAGGCTTTAATGTGCCTCCTCCTGTCAGACGTTAGATGATTTCATCTGGCCTCCCTCAGGGAATGTGTCCTGACTAGTTCAGGACGCATCCTTACACGTGATGCGGCTTTCTCATCCCTTGGCAAGTCTATGGACTTGCTACTTTCTTCTTCCTCTGGTGTCTTCTTTTTTCTCTTTTTCTCCCTTTACTGGTGTCTTTTTCTTCCCCTTAGGTTCCTGCGGTCCTTCTGGTTCCCTGTTGCTCCTGACAAGCCTGCTGACGCTGTGAATAGTCTCCTCCGAGGATGCTCTCGGGATCCCGCCGGATCACCTACACCAGCGTGCCTCCTCCCCGTGCAACATGCAGCCTAATGTGAGTACGGTCTCTTCTCTACAGGTGGCATCACACAACACCCAGGGCTTAAATTCACCTGTTAAGCATAGAAAGGCATTTCAACATTACCATTCTCAAGGATTGGGGGTCCTCCTGCTTCAGGAGACTCACTTCCCGGAATCCTACCAACCGACATATGTCCACCATAGATACCCCTTGTTTTACCTAGCCAATGCCCCCTCCAAACAGAGAGGGGTGGCCATATTTTTTGCTAAATCCCTTCCCTTCTCGCACCTGCACACCGTAAGGGACCCTCAGGGTCGATTTATTCTGGCCACATACAAGGAGTGTTATACA
The DNA here is from genome assembly GCF_965119305.1 of Pelophylax lessonae. Lineage (NCBI taxonomy): Eukaryota > Metazoa > Chordata > Amphibia > Anura > Ranidae > Pelophylax > Pelophylax lessonae. The sequence goes on from NW_028119695.1 coordinate 4,481, forward strand.
CATTTATTTCTTACTATGCCCCTAACAAAGGTCAGGCGAAATTCCTCTCTGAGATGTTTCTCCTTCTCTCTCCCCACTTCGAGGGCCGCGTTCTCATTGGAGGGGATTCTAACTTAGCCCTCGACTGCTCCCTTGATAAATCCCAATCCTCCGGTGGTAAGCTTCGCCGACCATCGAAGCAAAGCCTTCGGGTGGCTAGATCGCTCCATGCATTGGGTCTGATAGATATTTGGCAGGAGTTGAACCCATCTACTCGAGATTACACACATTTCTCAGCCCCTCATGAAACGTTTGCGCGGATTGACCACATTTTCATCCCCACGACTGATATCCCTTCTGCCTAGAAGTCTAAAATTAGAGACGTCCCTTGGTCGGACCATTCCATGGTCACACTTCAGCTCTCCTGCTCTCTATTTCCCTGAGGCCCCTCTCCATGGAGAATTAATGAATCTATTCTGAGCGATCCGGCTAGATGCTCCATGATAGACACTGCACTTCGCGAATACTTCACGCTTAATGATCTCCCAGACACGTCCCCTACTACCTTATGGGGTGCCCACAAGGCTGTCCTGCGAGGCTACCTCATCCAGCTGGGGGCGAAAATTAAAAAGGAAAGACTAGTTGATGTCACCCACTTGGAGTCAGAATATACTCGCCTCCGTAGAGCCCACAAGCGCTCCCCTAATCCTTCCTCTTGCCAAACTGGATGCGATTAAATTGTCACTTAACCTGGCCCTAACTTCCAGGGCCGAAAAGGCCTTGCGCTGGAAAGGGGCTCGCGCTTATGCTTTTAGAGATAAAATGGGTACGAAATTGGCATCGAAGCTCTCCCCTCAGTTTCGGGCGATTTCCATGCCCAAAATAAAATCCCCCTCTGGTGTTCTTTCGAGCAACCCTACATCCATCATGGATTCCTTCCACTCCTTCTATTCCCGACTTTATGCGGCCCCCACCCCCCATAAGGGGGACGATCCTGACTCGTTCCTAGATAACGTGCCTCTCCCCCGCCTCACGGATACGCATATATCCCTTTTGGAATCCCCTGTTGACGAACGGGAGGTGCTGGAAGTGATCAAGTCTCTTCGACCCAATTCCACCCCAGGTCCTGACGGTTTTTCCAATTCCTATTATAAGACATTTGCGTCGTTCCTGTCTCCTTATCTGGTCAGGTTCTTCAATGCCCTCAGGGGCGGAGCTCGCCTGGATGAAGCCTCTAATAAAGCTTACATTTCAGTTATCCCCAAGCCGGGGAAGGATCCCTCCGATGTGGGCAATTACAGACCTATATCTCTCATTAATAATGATCTCAAGATATTGACCAAAATTTATGCTAATCGCTTATCCAGCTTTATTGCCAAATACATTCATAAGGATCAGGTGGGGTTCATTCCGGGTAGGCAGGGACCTGACCAGATAAGGAGGGTAGTTGATGTCATCTCTCTGCTAAATTCAGGGTGGGACGGCGGCCCTTCCCAACCTGGTTTTCTCCTGTCATTGGACCTACAAAAAGCCTTTGACTCCTTTTCATGGCCGTTCCTCTTCCGTACCCTCGAACAATGGGGTTTTGGTCCCTCTTTCATTACTACACTACGAGCCCTTTACTCCCAGCCGGCAGCTCAGGTCAGAATGCAGGGATACTACTCTGCAGACATTCAGATCCAGAGGGGAACGAGACAGGGATGCCCCCTCTCCCCGCTCCTTTTCGCTGTAGCCCTTGAATCTCTTGCTTCGGCGATCCGTCTTCACCCTGATATACATGGCATACAGTGCGGGTTCAAGTTCCACAAATGCGCGTTGTTCGTGGATGATATAATGCTCTTTGTTACGGCCCCTATTGATCTCTCTTCCCAATATCGTTTCCCTCTTGGACACCTTTGGGGCGGCTTCTGGCTTGCGAGTAAACATAACTAAGTCACTGGCCCTTAATATCACTCTCCCTGGGCCACTGGTGGATCGTCTGAAAGACCATTTCCCCTTCTCCTGGCAATCAAATTATATTCCTTACCTTGGAGTCTCCTTGACTCCCACCATAGATAAAATCTATTCGACCAACTATCCGCCCCTGATACAACGACTAAAACGGGATCTCTCTGACTGGTCTCGCTGTCACATTTCCTGGTTAGGGAGAATCAATGCAGTTAAGATGACCCTCTTGCCACGTATTCTTTATTTTTTCCGGTCGCTCCCAATCCCGGTGCGGAAATCCCACATCCAAAACTTACAAGGACACATCTTTAAATGTATCTGGGGAGCGAAGGGATATAGAATTAATAGACTTACGCTTCTACGCTCCCGGAAACAGGGGGGCTTAGGAGTTCCGGACCTTTGGAAATATTATCTGGCAGCACAGTTGACTCAGTTTTCCGTCATTTATTCCAGAGGGGGGAAGCCTGACTGGTACTTTATGGAACGCCAAGCAGTCCCTCGACACACCATTGACTACCTGCTTTGGAGACCTGCTCAAGCCCGCCCCCCAGTGCTGGCCCCTACCCTTTCACATTCTTTATCCATCTGTGATCGCATACACAAAACACATAAAGTCACTTCGCCTTGGGCTCCCCTCACTCACCTATTCCATAATCCGGCCTTTCCTCCAGGTGAAGACATAGGGGCATTTAAATGGTGGACTGACAAAGGCATGTACAGAATTGGCCACTTTTTGGATAGCTCGGGTCCTATCACTCTTTCTCATTGTACCACAAAGTTGAAGATGCCGCCTGTAGAGAAATTCCGTCTTACCCAAATTTCACACTTTATTAACTCTCTTAGGTCCAAATTCTCTGAACCCCTACGGGTAACGCCTTATGAACAGTGGTGTGCTCAAATTTCTGATGTCAAGGGGGGAATCTCCCTCATTTACGCTCTACTGAACGATGCACAAACCAAATCTGCCTATATGTTTAAATGGGAGCAGGACCTCAAATTAGACTGGGACCTCTCTAACTGGCACGCTAATGTTGGGCGCTCTTTCCGGGGTATTCATAATATTGGTCTCATGGAAGCTAATCTTAAAGTTCTCTTGAGGTGGTACATGGTGCCGGCCAGATTGGCCACCATCTTTCCCTCCACATCCCCTACCTGCTTCCGGGGATGTGACCTGGCTGCCACCATTCTCCACATCTTTTGGGAATGCCCCAAACTAAGGTCGTTTTGGCAGCGCATTTACGGTATTGTTCGTCGGATTTCTGGTCTCACGGTGCATCCATCCCCTGCTCAAGCCCTGTTGAGCCAACGCATCCCTAAGCTCCCTAAACACACCCAATCCCTCATATTCTACATCTTCCTCGGTGCCAAGATGGCGATAGCCAGGCAGTGGAAGATGCCTTCGGTTCCACTCCACTTGGCTAAGTGTAAGATTTCGTGGATAATGGCACAGGAGAAGATGTATAGTATCCTGGACGACTCCAGAGAGAAGTTTGAAAGTATCTGGGAACCCTGGGCAGCATACATGAATGTTAGTATTTGATGTTTTCTTTGCACTGGACTGTGGGGTAACAATTATTTCCTTTTCCCTCCCATTACCCTTTTACCAATATGTCTCACAGTGTCTTCAGGAACTGGTCCGCAGGAACCTCCGTCCCCCCTTTTTGCATTCCCTTCTCTTTTCTTTCTTCTTTCTTCGTATGCTGTCTGCCTTCTTTCTTCTCTCTTTTTCTTTTTCCTATTCTTTGCCTGTTCAACTCTTGGTTTTACTGTACTTATAGCCAACTGTTGACAATCCGAATTGTTTAGGACTCTAGGAAGTGATTTGGAGACTATGTTTTTTTATTTCGGTGGAGCTTTCATCGTACCTTTACACACCTGAAGTTGGGGCCCCGTGCCTCTTTCATCTAGGGTTGGTAGATGGCATTCTTGTAGGTTGTTCTCCCTTGCAGTTTATTTATTTTTTTTTTTTTGGGTCACTATACGATTTTGCAGTTCACACGTGGTGTGCCTCCTCCGAGACACAGTTTGCTCCCTTTAGGGGTGTCTTGGGTGGGGGCTCCCTACGGTTTTGGGGGCTATCCCCTGCACTTACTAGATGGTGACCACTTTTTGTTCTCTTATAGCATGTAGATTTGTCTACTTTTCTCATGACTTAACCCTAGATGTTTTCATAGCATTGAGGGCTGGGTATCCACCTGCTACAGTTGACCTCCATTTTTCAACCATTATTTGTTGTAAAATAGCCTTCACTATTGTATCACTTCCATTGTTATTTGTCTTTGTTACTCTCTAATAAAAATTTATTGAAATTAAAAACTTGGAAAGGTGGATCTCACACGTACCAACACAAACTATCCCGCAATTTAATTGATCCCCAAAGGTTTTTATTGAATAGCGGAATAGGAAATATGATCAAAAAAAGTGTATGTATCTCACACGTACAGAAGCACACTAGGCCCCAATTACTATTGTTTGTACCCCTAAAAGGCTGAATGAGGAGTAGGAGGAGTATGGAACAGGCAGCACCCTGAAATCTTAAGAAGTATGAGATGAACCCCAAAAACTTGGAAAGGTGGATCTCACACGTACCAACACAGACTATCCCGCAATTTAATTGATCCCCAAAGGTTTTTATTGAATAGCGGAATAGGAAATATGATCAAAAAAAGTGTATGTATCTCACACGTACAGAAGCACACTAGGCCCCAATTACTATTGTTTGTACCCCTAAAAGGCTGAATGAGGAGTAGGAGGAGTATGGAACAGGCAGCACCCTCAAATCTTCAGAAGTATGAGATGAACCCCAAAAAGATTGTGTTCACTGCAGCCCACACACAGCAAAATGGATATGGACCACTGACACCTGCCTATCTCCTATCCCAACCCACACAGCAATATCGATTGTAGTTTGTAGAACACACTGTCTGACCCTAAAAATCAGCAGACTCTGTCCCTAAAAGGATTGCTAAGATCGTAGATCGGTCACTGCAAACCCCACCCCACACAGCAATATCGATTGTAGTTTGTAGAACACACTGTCTGACCCTAAAAATCAGCAGACTCTGTCCCTAAAAGGATTGCTAAGATCGTAGATCGGTCACTGCAAACCCCACCCCACACAGCAATATCGATTGTAGTTTGTAGAACGCACTGTCTGGCCCTAAAAATCAGCAGACTCTGTCCCTAAAAGGATTGCTAAGATCGTAGATCGGTCACTGCAAACCCCACCCCACACAACAATATCGATTGTAGTTTGTAGAACACACTGACCCTAAAAATCAGCAGACTCTCTCCCTAAAATGCCTACAACTCGCCCTGCCTAACACACTCCGACCTGTCCCTCAATTCTATCCGGACACAAATGTTTTTTTTTTTTTCCTGTCTGTCCCTAATCAGCAGGCAGCACGTTGATGTGTGCTCTCTCCCTGAACTAAACAGCAGAATGACGCCGCAGCGGCGCTGCCTCAAACTTATAAAGACTTGGTCACATGCTTCAGACGGCCAATCACAGCTACTGATACATTTGTAGGCATGGCTGGGATGGCTTAGGCACACCAGTTAAACGCTTGTTGATTGGCTGTTGAAAGCCCGCCATGAAAAAGCGCGCCAAAGAATGCAAAACCCGGAAATAAAACGACCGAACACGGATTTTTACCCGAATATACAGTAAAGTTTTTGGGTCCGTGTTCGGGTAACAAAAATCCAATTATTCGGTACGAACATGAATAATACAGTCCGTGTTCGCTCAACCCTAGATATGGGACCTACATCTCTCTCTCTCTGAAAATATGTCATTTTCTAGGTTCTTCAAAGTAGCCACCTTTTGCTTTGAATACTGCTTTGCACACTCTTGGCATTCTCTTGATGAGCTTCAAGAGGTAGTCACCTGAAATGGTCTTCCAACTGTCTTGAAGGAGTTCCCAGAGATGCTTAGCACTTGTTGGCCCTTTTGCCTTCACTCTACGATCCAGCTCACCCCAAACCATCTAAATTGGCTTCAGGTCCGGTGACTGTGGAGGCCAGGTCATCTGGCGCAGCACCCCATCACTCTCCTTCTTGGTCAAACAGCCCTTACAAAGCCTGGAGGTGTGTTTGGGGTCATTGTCCTGTTGAAAAATAAATGATGGTCCAACTAAACGCAAACCTGATGGAATAGCATGCCGCTGCAAGATGCTGTGGTAGCCATGCTGGTTCAGTATGCCTTCAATTTTGAATAAATCCCCAACAGTGTCACCAGCAAAGCACCCCCACACCATCACACCTCCTCCATGCTTCACAGTAGGAACCAGGCATGTAGAGTCCATCCGTTCACCTTTTCTGCGTCGCACAAAGACATAGTGGTTGGAACCAAAGATCTCAAATTTGGACTCATCAGACCAAAGAACAGATTTCCACTGGTCTAATGTCCATTCCTTGTGTTCTTTAGCCCAAACAAGTCTCTTCTGCCACTCGTTTTCCTGTACTTAGTTGCTTTTTTCTTGCTATAATACAAATTCTAACCAGGGCCGTCTTTATTCTTAATTGGACCCTGGGCAAAAATTTTCTTGGGCCCTCTTGAATCCACTTATCAACTATTTGGGGACTCAAGGGGCAGCTGCTTTGGGCCCCACAACAATGACTAGACCTGGGGCAGCTTCCCCTTTTGCCCTGTGTTAAAGACAGCCCTGATTCTAACAATCTATTCAGTAGGATTCGCTTCATCCACAGTTGGGATGAGGGGGGATCTCCATCTCCGCAGCACGGTCAGTCTAGCTGCAAGAAGGAAATTGGTGACTACATTCCTTAGAGGGTGGGGTACTTTGTTTATCTCCAGGTTTAGCAATGCCAAGCCTGGGTCAGGGATCATGGGGATTTTCATAATTTGACTTAGGAGATGAAATAAAGTGCGCCAGAATTGAATCATCTGTCTGCATGCCCATAATAGGTGGTGTAGAGTTCCCACCTGTGCACAACCTCTCCAACATAAGTTAGATGTGTGGGGATAAAATGTAGATATCCTAAAGGGGGTCAGGTACCATCTATGGGTTATTTTGTACATCATTTCCCAGTGGTTGGCATTTCTCGTGTATTTGTAAAAGGAGGAAGCGGCCTCCCTCCACTGGTCTATAGAATAAGTCACCCTCAAGTCTTCCTCCCATGCATGCATGGTGTTGGACTTGACAAAGTCTAGTTTGCTACCTAGTATTGAGTCGGCAAGGGAAATACCACCCCTCACCTCCCCCACTCGTTGGAGATATTGTAAGAGTTTGGAGGGAATTTTGTAGGTTGTGGGCGTGGAAGGGCGCATGAGGGAAGTTATTCGCATATATGCAAACAATTTGCCGTCTGGCAGGTTCAATTCATTTTGGAGTGAGGCAAAGGATTTAACTCGACTAGTGGAGAACAATTGCCGAAGCCAGTGAATGCCTCGTGCATGCCAGTTAAGCAGGGAGAGATCTGGTGTAAGAACATTACACACTGCTAGTGGTATGGGAACATCACTCAGAGGGCCCATTTGTCGGTGTTGAAGGACGTGTTTCCACACGTTCAGGGTTGCCATGACTGTGAAGGGGATGTTCCCCAATGTAGTGGAGGGCATAGCCTGCGATACCAGGAGAGCCAATAGGTCTTTCCCAGGAGTCGCCCCCGTCTCCAAAGATGGCCATCGGTTAGGTTGGATTGGGAGAAACCAGTATCTGATTTGTGCTAGCAAGGAAGCAATATAATAATCCTGGATAACTACGTGTCCCAAGCCTCCTGCTTTCCTGTGTTTAATTAGTTTGGCAAAAGCACACCGGGATCTTCTGTTGTTCCACAGGAATGCGTTTACCATAGATTGTGTTTTGCGGAAAAAGTGGATTGGGATAGGAATAGGGAGGGTTCTAAACAAATATAATAGCTTAGGAAGGACTACCATCTTGAAGGCTGCCAGTCTACCCAGCCACAAGAACTCAGATTTAGATATTGCCGCTAGGGCGGAAGGGAGAGACTGTAGAAAAGGGGCAAATTTGATCTATAGAGGCCATGTGCATTACTTGTAAGTGTAATGCCTAGATATTTAATACCATCATTCTGCCAGCTGAAGGGGAACCTGCTCGATAGTGATCTTCTAGTGGGAATCGCAACACCTAAATCCAAAATATAGGACTTAGCGGAATTCACCTTGTAGTATGACACAACTTGAAATGTGGATAACGACTCGGAGACAGCCGGCAAGGAGGAGGCCACATTGGACAACATCAATAGAATGTCATCAGCAAAAAGACTGATAACGTGCTGAGAACGATCCACCTCCACCCCTGAGATGGCTGGGTGCGTGCGGATGGATGCCGCCAGCGGTTCCACTGCCAGGTTAAATATTAGCGGGGATAAAGGACACCCCTGTCTGGTGCCATTGGAAATCTTGAATGGTTGCGAGAGCAAACCATCCACATACACCCTAGCCGAAGGGCCGGAGTATAGGGCCATGATTGCAGAAAGTATGCTACCCTGGAAGCCAAACCTCCAAAGCACCTCGTACAGATATCCTCAGTGCACCCAGGTCAAACGCCTCCAAAAGCTAGGAGCAGAGAAGGTTGGTTTGACCGGGTGGCATGGTGGATGACGTTCAGCACCCGCCTAGTTGCATCAGAGGTCTGTCTGCCTTTTGTAAATCCGGAGTGATCCGGGTGCAGCAGTGTAGGCAGGATATCCACTAATCGCATAGCAATTAATTTGGCATAGATCTTCAAATGGATATTGAGCAGGGATATTGGCCTAAAGTTTTGCGGGACAAATCCGGAGACTTCCCCGGTTTTCGGGAGAGTGATAACCAGAGCATTCAACATTTCCTGGGGAAAAGAAGAGGAGGCAGCCGCAGCACCGAACACATCTAATAGGAAGGGAGCCAGGATATCGCTAAATTGCCTATAATATTCCCCACAAAAACCATCGGGCCCTGGCACCTTGTTGTGAGGGAGAGATCTAATAACCGATTGAATTTCAGGAATAGAAAATGGGGAGTTGAGAAGATCAAGTTGCTTTGTGGACAGCTTAGGCAAGGAAACTGCATCTAAAAACTCTGCTATGGCTCTAGGGGAAGGTTGCTGAGTGGATGGGTCATCCCTTAAGTTATATAGTGCACCATAGTAGGAGCTAAAAGCATCTGCTATTTCCTATGGATTAAAGAGCTTAGCGCCCGTAACCGGGTGCATGATATGGGGGTATCTTGAATTTGGTCCTATGGCCCCGTAGCCTACTGGCGAGGAGCTTTCCTGCTTTATTACCACTTGTGTAGTAATGCATTCTAGTTTTCCTAAGGGCCCTTTCATGTATCTCCAAGAGCAAGGCTCGTAAGTCTGACCTTAGAGATAGTAATTTGGAGCCCAGGGATGGGGAAGGGTCTGACTTGTTTACAGCCTCAAGTGTATGGATCTCAGAGAGCAATGCGTCGATGCGCCGCTGCCTCCTCCTCTTAACCCTGGCTCCCTGCTGTATAAAAATACCCCTTATAAAAAAAAACTTGTGTGCATTCCAGAGAGTGTGAGGATCAGACACTGAGCCTGAATTCAATTGGAAGAAGTCCTTTAGGTGCTGTTCCAGAATAGGCCTAGTTTCAGGGTTTTGGAGTAGGGCTGCATTGGTTTTCCAAACATAGGTGGTCTGGGGGGCTAAGGAGTCTGCAAGTGACAATAACACAGGGGCATGATCTGACCAGGTGATGCCTTTGATGGTCACGTCCTGAATCTTTTGTAGTAGCCACTGGTCAGAAAGAAACAGGTCAATCCTGGTATACGATCCATGGGGGGCAGAAAAGAAAGTATAGTCCCTCTCCGTAGGGTGCAGGCACCTCCATGAATCATACAGATGGTTGGTGTGTAAGAAAGGTTGCAAGGACGGTGTCGATTTGCGATGGGTAGACGTAGAGTCAATATCAGGGTCCGGGAGTAGATTGAAGTCCCCACACATTACAAGCAGCCCCTGTTTAAGGGATTCCAGTCTCCTGGCAAGTTTGTGGAGGAAAGAAATTTGATGATGGTTCGGTGCATACACATTAACCAGTGTGTATCTAGTAGAGTTGATGTCGCAGACAAGGATGAGAAACCTGCCCACAGGGTCTTTAATTTCCTGGATGAGTTGGAATGCCAAAGTGTCCCTGATCACCACCATAACTCCACGCTTCTTTTTGGTAAATGATGCTGTAAAGATATGTGGGAATTTAGGATGGGAACACTGCGGAGCTTGTAGATCTGCAAAGTGGGTCTCCTGCACGCAAACCACATCCAATTTAAACTGTATAGCATCACGCCAAAGAGAGCGGCGTTTGGCTGGGTGATTCAGCCCCTTCGCATTGTAGGACAGGACGTTAACGGCCATGGTAAGTACGGGAGTGAAGCATGGTGTAGCTCAGCTTGCACAAGAATGTGTTACACAGCATGTAATCCGCTTGAGGCAGAGTTGTGGGTGAACGGCATAACAATAACAATTTGGTGGTCTTTGTAGGCATCAGCATGTGAATGGTTAAACCTCCAGAATCGACAAACTGAAACAAGTGATCAAGGGGGAGGGTAAACGTCAGGTAAGACTAAACAGAAGAATGGATATGCCATCCAGAAGCAGAATCATGAGTCTCAGCATCAGTGGAGGGGGGTAACAGTTCACTGAACAGCGGCATAAATGTAAGGCACTAAGCCTGGGTTCCAAGATCGGTAACGTTGGAAGATCAAGGCACCTTTAATGGCGGTGGTTAGAGTGCGCACACTACAGGTAATGGATACACTCAGGTGGACGCTTAGGTGTTGCCCGCATCCGTGCTCCTAGGAGGTTCCGGTATGATGCCCCATTTTTTTCAGAAGCTGTAGGCCTGACTCCAAAGTGGTGTTATCTGAGTAAACTTTTTCAAGTGTATTTGTGTCATGCAACAATATTGCCTAGTTTGCTGAGTGAAGTCTGGTACACACAGCGCCTAACTCACTGGCCAATTTTTTAAACTGGTGTGCTACACCAATGCCACATACTGAAGTGGGGTGTTATTTAACAGTATAATTTCCTAAGAGTGTATTTTAGTCCTGCAAAAATGCGGCCTCTCGCTGTGTAAACAGTGCTACACACAGTGACAACAGTTACTGGCCAATTATTTGTAGAACTGGTGTAATAAACCTGTGCCCCCCTCCCCCCTCCCAATGCCACATATTGAATTGAGGTGTTATGCAACAGTATACTTTTCTAAGATTGTATTTTAGAACTGCAAACATTTGGCCTCTTTTGCTGTGTTCACTCTGCTACACACAGTGACAACAGTTACTGGCCAATTATTTGTAGAACTGGCGGACTGACGGACCGGCAGATAGGGAGGAGAGGCAGGCAGAACTTGCATTGCAGAAGAGGTAGAAAGAAGACTGGAAATGTATCAGGAGCGAGCCATCAACCATTTACAGTCACATCTGGCACTCCCAGGACGCCGGAACATGGCTCTGCAGTGTGGGCTTTTATTAATGTGTCCGTTGCGGACACCAGTGTTGCCATCTGCAGCCTTTGCAGTCAACGCATAAGTCGCGGTAAGCCCAACACCCACCTAGGGACAACCGCCTTAAGAAGGCACCTGAAATCCCATCACCAAGCCCAGTGGGTGCAAAACTGTCAGAACCCACAAAGCCACACTCCATGCTCTCACCATCCAGCCTCTTCTCCTTTTCCTCCCTATCAACAGGAGTCAAGACAGGAATTATCCGCTCTGGGAAGGGGGAGGGGGCATGGGTAGGGAGGGGAGGGAGTGAGATAGAGTAGGGAGGCCCGCGGCGGAGGCAACAAGAGGGCCGCGGCCCTCGTACCACCTACGCCACGGGTCCCAACTCCCTTCAAAGGTTTCGTAGGATGGAGTTCTCAGAGCCAGGAGCCTTTCATATTGGTAGTTGAGCTGTACCTGTGAGATCACTTCGGACGGGTTGGGGGGTGAGGAGGTGCGCCAGTGTCTAGCAATGGCCAGCGTGGAGGCTAGTAGAATGTGGGAGACTAACGTGCGTTGTGCTGGTGGAAAAGCGTCAATCCCCAAGAGCAGCAGGGCAAGAGCAGAGTCCGGGTTTGTGTTAGTACCCGTGATTTGTGATACAATGGAAAAAATTTTGTGCCAGTAACTGGTGAGTGACTTACAAGTCCAAAAGATGTGGAAAATAGAACCCAGTTGTCCACAGTCCCTCCAGCAGCAGGGCGATAGAGACGAATAGAACCGGGCCAGTAATTGGGGGGTCCTGTACCATCTGGTCAGTAGTTTCTGGTAGGTTTCCCAGTGGTTAATACAGTGGGATGAGGCGTATGCCGACTTAAGTGCACAGGCCCACTGGTGTAAAGAGAATTCCTTGGCGAGGTCCGACTCCCAAGCAGTCATCAGGGGGGTCTTGGACAACTGGGTTTTTTGGTGTAGGAGAGAGTAGAAGAGGGTAATGCCTTTATTACGTGAGTTTGGGTTGGTCATGTGGTTCCAAGCTTGAGAGTCTAGTTTTATGTCAGGGGGAGGGTATTTGAGCAGGAAGGACGAGATTTGGGTGTAGGAGAAGAGGGCCTTAGCTGGAAGGTGATGATTCAGGGAGAGAGTTTTGTAGGGTATTAGACCTCTGCCAGCATAAAGCTGGTCGATCCACAAGATGTCTGCTGACCTAAAGAGGGTAAGGGACAAATGAGGGATGAGGATCTCTAACGTCCGTAGAGGAAGCCTAACTTTGGTGCTGTTAGTATTCGGAGTCGAGTGGAAGAGCAGGGAACGCCATGCCAGGATGGAGGCATGTGTAGGGGGAGAAAGATTAGTGAGGTTAAGTGGCTTCCAAGCATCCGCTAGGAGCAACAGTGAGAGGTCGGACGTATAGGAACAGGACGCTTCCAGGGAGGTCCAGCATGAGAGGTCTGGGTCTGCAAACCAGTGGGGCAGTTGTGCTAGAATCGAGGCTGTGTAGTAGTCCCCAATGTCAGGCAGGCCGAGACCTCCTGCACGTCTATGTAGTGTGAGATATTTAAGGGCACATCTGGCCTTTTTACTCTGCCACAAGAAGCGTTTCATGCAAGCAGTCAATTTGTTGAGTCGGTGAGCGGAAATAGGGATGGGAAGGGTCCTGAACAGGTACAGGACTTTGGGTAATAGGAGCATTTTAAAGGTGGCGACCCTGCCCACCCACGAAAGTTCATGTCTGGCCAGGGCCGCCAGATCCTTGTTGAGCTGGAGCAGCAGGCGATCCAAATTTAAGGAGGACATTTTGGGGATGGAAGGGGCTAGGGAGATTCCTAAATATGATATGCTGTGGTCAGTCCAAATGTAGGGGAGGGAGGAGGAGAGGTGTGACTTGGCATGAGGGTTGACACCCAAATTCAGAATGATCGATTTAGAAAAGTTCACCTTGTAAAAGGACACAGCACTGAACTGTTGGAGAAGGTCATGGGCGAAGGGGAGGGACACCGTTGGGCGAGTGAGGGAGAGGATGATATCATCCGCAAAGAGGTTAATGGTGTGGGAACGTTGGTTTAATTTAAAACCTGTGATGTGTGGATGCGACCGAACAGCTTCGGCAAGTGGTTCTATGGCCAAATTGAATATAGAAGGGGATAGGGGGCAGCCCTGACGGGTACCGTTTGTAATCCTGAACAATTTGGAGAGCATACCATTAGTAAGTACTTTGGCCGAGGGGCACGAGTACAACGCTAATATAGAGGAGAGGATGAGGCCTTGGAAACCAAATTTGTGAAGGGTTGCTTTTAGATAGCCCCAGTGAACCCTGTCGAACGCCTTCTCCGCATCAATAGAGAGAAGGAGAGAAGGCGTCCGACAGGACTTGGCGTGGTGGATAAGATTGATCATCCGGGGGGTGTGGCTTGGTCCCGATCCAAGATGGCTGCTTAGCTCCGAGCTCCTGCACCTCACGGCCCGATCTTCTCTCTTTGCTGCCCAAAATCACCCCTTACCCGCTACCTAACCATGGGGAGTACGTCACGGAGCTCTTCGGCTACCCGATCCCGGTCCTCGCGGGAACCTGAGTCCCAGCCCAGCCGGAATATACCCGAAATCTTCCGCACCCAGAACAGGGATCCTCAGCGGCCTACTACCTTTCCCTCCAGCCTACCTCGTTCCCGCTCGCCGAGTAGGGCCCCCCCGAGTGTTGATGCCTCACCGCCTGAAGCGCGCGCTCCCAGACCAGTGGCTTCCCTGTCGTTTGCTGACCTGCAGCTGGTGGCCACGGATATCAAAATGGACATTAAAGCCACCTTCTCTGCGGCCATTGCGGACCTCCGGAGTGACTTTCAGGCCATGGCCATGCGTGTGGATGAGGTGGAATCTACAACTGTCCGCCATGATGCCTCACTGTGTCATGTTCAGCAGGTCACGGAATCCCACGCAGTACTCTTGAGGGATTTGAATCGCCACGTGGAGGACCTGGATAATAGGGGTCGGCGAAAGAACTTGCGGGTTCGGGGTGTCCCGGAGAGTGTAGAACACCAGAACCTTCCACAAGCTGTGGCGGCCATATGCAACGATCTGCTGGGGAGACCCCCTGAAACGCCGGTCGTCCTGGAGCGGATCCACCGTGCCTTACGCCCTCGGGGCAGGGACAATGATCCACCTAGAGACGTGGTCTGCTGCCTGGCGAACTTCCAGGTGAAGGAAGACGTTCTAAGGAATGCCAGAGTCCGACAACATCTTACATATAATGGCGCCGAAATTAAGATGTTCCAAGACCTCTCTAACATCACTTTGCAGCGACGGAGAGAACTGCGCCCCCTGCTGGAGGAGCTCCGCTCTAGAGCCATCGTCTACCGCTGGAAGTTTCCCTTCGGGCTCTCGGCCACCTCTCAGGGTCGCACCGCTCTGCTTCGGGTCCTGGAACACTTTTGCTCCATGCTGGACATCCCCTACGTCCACTTACCGGATTGGTACAGTGAATTTCGTCTCTCGCCACTTCACCGTGATGCTCCGATGGAGGGAGTGCATCCTGCAGGCAACTTCCACTTCGGCGTCGGCAGACGCAGAGCTCACCCGCCTTCTTCTCCTCCGGCTGAGGGAGCTGGCCCACCCCGCAATGGCAGTCCGATGGCTTCCCCTGACCACCGCCGAGCACGATACACGCCGTGATCTGTGCGGCGTCTTGGTGTGAGTACCTGATGTCCCCTGTGTCCGTTGCCCTGGATTCTCCTACGTTTCTCTGGCTGTAGCCTGGCTGCCTAATGTATGTTTCCATCACCCACGCACTGTGACTGCCCTTTACATAGCCTGGACACTGAGAAGCCGCTTTGATCGACGGGGCCCCCCGTCCACTTAATCCCCCCCCCCCTCCTGAACGCTATGCTGAGCTGTACCCCTGTTGGTCTCTTCCATGGATTCATTGCTCCCTGGGGCATTCGTCCCCCCCCCCGCCCTGCTTTATCTTCGACAGACGTTACATGTCGGTACTGTGGCGGTGGCCCTCCCCCCCCCCCCTCCTCTGCCAGACTCTGTCACCGTTCCCTGTGCTGTGCTTAGAGGGATTAGGTATATACTGTTTTGCACGATACCCTATGCAGTCACCTCCTGGGATTTGTACTTGCCTTCTGACTTTGCTTGCCCCGCAGCCTCCTGCTTTTTTGGACTTGGAGTTTCGCCCTGGGCCACTAGCACCACATCTTTCAGCATGCCTCTGCTCATACAGCGGCCCTCTCGGATGATACTGGCTGCTGATATCGCTGACTTTCCCTGGGTGTGATGCTGGTCATGTTTGCTCCGGAAGGATTTGCTTTTTCACTGTCATTGCGGTGTCGTGCACTGAGGGCTGCGGGCTGTGTCTTGCATTGCCATGCCGGCTGGCTCCCTCGGTGTATGACCCCTATTTGACAGTCTTTTGGGTGGCACTGTTCTGTAGTGATCGAGATCTTCTGGTGGGGTTGGAGGGGTGGGGTGGGGGATGTTGGTGGGGAGGGGGGGGGGGGGGCTGGGGGTCTCGAACTGGGCCTATTCTGTTGTTACCTTTTCATGATCCACTATGTCTCTTAACCCTCTGTCCTCCTGCCGTTCCCTTGGCGGTGTTGATGTTTCCACCGCCTGGGAATTGCCTGAGTGCAGACTAGCTCTGTGGAAGTGCCTTACTGGCTCCTTGGTGGGAAACAATTTTGTGATGTTGTGATTTTCATGCACACTAATGGTCTTATCTCTACAGGTGTTATGCTTTAAGGTTGGGGCACAGGCTTCTCTCTCCCTTGTTTTAGGGTGACATTAGGTACTCCATGGGTTTCTCCTTCCCTTCCCCCATCCCCTTTTGTCTAGACACTGATACACGGCTCACGGTTACTTTGGGTTGGGTTATGTTGTTTTTTTGGCCAAATTTGTCCAGACTGTTGCATATTTTGCTGTGTTCTACCCCCTCCTCCGTTCTCTACCTCTGTACTCCTATATTTCGGGCTGCCCCCTCGCCCTTTCCTTATGGGACTGGGCTGTATGCCCCTGTATTTAGGCTTGTATGCCAGAACTGCTCCCCTGGTTTCCTTGCGTTTATAGGGCTCTTTTTTCAGATTTCAGGGCCTTCCAGGTGCCTGGTGCTGACTCCCATTTTTGGATACTCTACCTTCCACACTCGCCAACGGCTGAGGTGATTTACCTCTCCCGAACTTGATCCGATATTTTTTCCCCCCTCCCTTCCCTAGTTGGGTAAGGTAGCAGGTCTACTTACACCCTCGGTTTTTGTCCCCTATCTGCTCCCCCCCCCCTCCCTGCTTGTTCCCCTCCCTTACCTCTTAGCCCTTTCTCTTTCCACTCTCTTCCCCCCCCCCCTCTTTTTTTTTTTTTTTTCCTAGGGTTTTGGCTCCTACCAGTTGCTAACATGCCACGTGCCCCTTCGTTGGGCCCCGACGCCCAAACACTGAAAATAGTTTCCTTTAACGCTAAGGGTCTTAACACCCCACAGAAGCGGTCAACGGTTCTAACGTACATGCGCAGACTCAGAGCGGACGTGGTCTTTCTTCAGGAGACGCACTTTCGCTCTGATGCTATTCCCCGCTGCCACAACAAGTATTATCCTACCGTTTTTCATGCTACGTCGGCAGACTCTAAGACTAAGGGGGTTTCGATTCTGATTGCCAAGTCTGTTCCTTTCACCATCTCGGCCTCTTTAGCGGACCCCTTGGGTCGCTACCTCTTTTTGACTGGATCTATTCGTGACCAGCCTCTCACTCTGGTGAATGTTTATAGTCCGAATTGCTCCCAAGTTTCTTTTTTCCGTGCTGTGGTTGCTGAACTGATTCCCTTCCAGAAGGGCACTCTCATTTTTGGGGGTGATTTCAATGTCCCTTTGGACCGTTGGACACTTCCACGGGTTCCTCTTGCCTTCCCTACAAGGCTCTGAAACAAATTAAATTGGGCCTTCAGGAATTGTCCCTGCACGATTCTTGGCGCACTATGCATGCACGTGATAAAGATTTTACTTTTTTCTCCCCGCTGCACCGGAAGTATTCCAGGATAGATTATATCTTTCTATCCCAAAAGGATTTGATTTATCTTGTGGATGCTACAATTGAACCATCTATTATCTCCGATCATAACCCGATTACGATGACACTGTCTCTGCCTATCTCTGTCCCACGGGACAGAATCTGGAGGCTGGACGCCTCCCTGCTGACGGACCCTACCCGACTGTCCGAAATCCGCTCCTGCCTAGTGGATTACTTTCGCTGTAATTCGACTCCCGATACGTCTCTGGTCACTCAGTGGGCTGCACACAAGTGTGTGGTCCGAGGTAAACTCTTGGCGCTAGCCTCTGCGCTGCGGAAGCAGAGGGAGGCGACCATCTCTGAGTACTTGTCTCAAATCTCTGCCCTGGAGAGGGCTCACAAGAAGACGCTGGCTCAGGCCACGCATGACACTCTCATGGACACTAGAGAAAAGCTTCAGTTGGAGTTAGACAGGAGGACACGCAGGAGCTTTTTGCTTTCCCAGAAGCTTTTTTTATGAGCATGGCAATAAGAGTGGCCGCCTCCTTGCGAGAGCCTTGCATGCCCGGAAAGCCAAAACGGTCGTCCACCACCTTCGCTCGGATTCTGGCTCGCGTATCTCTAACAATAGGGATATAGCTGGCGCATTTGAGAGGTTCTATTGTCAGCTATATAACTTACCACGTGAGAAATCTCCCTCCTCTACCCCTGAATCGAGAGTGCGTGCTCTCGACGACTTCCTCTCCAGGAATCTGACTCAGGGGATTTCGTCGGATTCCAGGGCTTCTCTTGACACCCCCATCACCCTTCTTGAATGGACGTCGGCACTCAAGCAGCTTAAGCCAAACAGGAGTCCGGGCCCGGATGGCCTGTCTGCGGCTTACTATAAATCTTTTGCCGATGTTCTATCCACCCCATTTCTGGCGGCGTTTAATTCTCTTTCGGCTGATCAGCCCCTATCCCCATGTATGCTTGAAGCGCACATAGTTGTTATCCCGAAGGAGGGGAAGGACTCGACTGCTCCGTCCAATTATAGACCGATTTCGTTGTTGAACGTGGATATAAAAATCTTTGCTTGAATCATGGCTAACAGGTTGCTTCCTCTCCTCTCTAAAGGGATACATCTTGATCAAGTTGGCTTTATCCCTGGCCGGGAGGCCAGGGTTAACACCATTAAAGCTATTAACCTTCACCACGTCCTTTCTTTTTCAATAGTTTTTATTAAAGTTTCAAAACATCAAACATAAAATACAGTACAGGTAAACGTAATGGTTGTATAACATTGAACAAATATAGTAAACACACTAGAGTATACCATACAAAACCGTGACGGATACATTTTTGGATTCCCCAGTACTCAATATCCGGGCCCCCCCCCGGAGACCAGGCCCCAGTCCAACTTCCCCCGCGCTGAGCCGAAGGTTCGGGCCGCCGGACCACCCCCAAAGGGATCAATACTGTGGTCCCACGCCCTCCCCCCCCACCCCCGCAGGAGCTGGGACCCAGCCCCCGGCGTACACCCAGAGCTTCCCGAAGCTAACAGGAGGTGCGTCCACAAAGAACCTTAACTCTAGCATGCTATAGAACATTACGTTTGCAATATCCACGCAGATGAACACAGAGACCATCAACCGGACGGTCTAAACATCAGCCTCAGATAGAAATATATGTCATCATTAATAATGTGATCAAGTAAAGATCAAGCCCGAGCAAGAGGAAAACCCCTCAGCTCGGGTACTTTAGCAACCAAGGACTCCATTCACGGTCAAACAGCAGGCTTCTATCGCTGGAGTTGGCAAAGAACTGTTCATAGGAGTAGTGGGTTCTAACCCTGTTTATGACATCTGTCACCATGGGTGCATCAACAGACCTCCACGCCGCGGTGACAGACATCCTTGCAGCTGTGAGAATGTGAGAGGTCACACAACGAAACGGTCGTGGAACCTTGTCAATACCCAAGTTCAATAGAGCTAGGGCTGGGGACATGGACAGCGAAATTCCCGTTATAGAGATAAGTAGTGCAAACACCGCTGCCCAATATCCTCTCAGCTTCCTACACTGCCACAATAGATGGAATAGTGTACCTCTACCCCCACACCCCCTCCAGCATAGGACTGGTGCATCTTTGAACATCTTAGCCATCTTCACAGGTGTCAGATAACTACGGTGGAGAAATTTGAGAGCCACCTCCCAGTGGTTAGTACAATGCGTAAATGTGTAAAAGGAGCGAATAGCCAGCCGCCATTCCAGCTCCGAAAATGCCACTGAAAGGTCGCCCTCCCAGGCCACCATACTAGCCGACTTGACCCATCCACGCTGGAAGCGCAGACGATGGTAGAACCACGACAACCCCCTCGTTTTACGATACTCCTTGTGCAAATAGTCCCAGATCTCAGAGGGCACCTCAATAATCGGGTTGGGAAACTTAATGTGGTAATGGTGTAGCTGTGCATGAAAGAAGGAGGACGGGGTTCCGACCTGCCCACGGACATCATGGTATGTGAAGGTATCCGGGAACAATGTCCTCGGAATTTTCAGGGAGGGAAGCAGGAACTGATAGGCTGCCAGTGTTAATTCTCTCTTAGCTATCGGGGTTCCCTCCATCCTCTGTACCTCCCCCCAAGCTCCCAGTGTGGCCCGCAGTGAGGACAGGCTGGGAATGTGCACCTCCCTTTTCGTCAATGCGGCCTGAAGCAGAGATGGTAGATCTCGCTGCGCCACCATTGCCCTCTCTAACAGCACCCATAGTTTGTCCGAAATTGGATCGAACCAAGCTTTCGCTTGGTCCAACAGGGCAGCAGAGTGGTAGGACTTAAGATGAGGGAAACCCACCCCCCCAGGGAAACCCACCCCCCCAGCCGATCTAGATTTAAGTAACGTGGAGTATGACAATTTAGGTACCCTGCCCTCCCATAGGAACTTCCGGAAGAGCTTATCCATACCTCTAAAGAAGGATTCGGGTAACAATATAGGGAGCGTCCTAAAATAGTACAATATTTTGGGGAGCGCTATCATTTTAAGGGCAGCTATGCGGCCCATCCAGGAAAGATCGTAGGACGCAATGTACTGCAAGTCCCCCGTAACAATGGACTGTAATTTAGCAAAGTTGGTCTGGTACGTTAAGGATGTCGGCGCCACTAGGGAGATACCCAGATACGTAAGGGACTTGTTAGTCCATTGAAAAGGA
Organism: Pelophylax lessonae; assembly: GCF_965119305.1. Classification (NCBI taxonomy): domain Eukaryota; kingdom Metazoa; phylum Chordata; class Amphibia; order Anura; family Ranidae; genus Pelophylax; species Pelophylax lessonae. Next base: position 24,987 of record NW_028119695.1, read on the forward strand.
TATTTTGACTTCAGGAACTTCAAGATCGGAGGGTTCAGGGAGAGTGGTAAGCACACGGACTTAGTGACATTGAGTTTGTAGTAAGAGACTGTCCCAAACCTGTCTAGCTGTTGCTGTACGTAGTGCAATGACTTTACAGGTGAAGTTAAGGTCAGGATCACATCATCCGCAAAAAGCCCGATTTTGTGATCCCTACCTCCCACCGAAATCCCAGATATATTAGGGTCGCTCCTAATCGCCTCAGCCAGAGGTTCCATAACCAGAGTGAAAATCAAGGGGGAAAGGGGGCACCCCTGACGGGTCCCATTTGTAATGTTGAAATTAGATGATAAAGCACTTGATGTAAATACCCTAGCTGAGGGCTTGGTGTACAATGCTGAGATAGCCGAGAAGATGTTCCCCCTCAACCCGAATTTAGTGAGTGTCGCTCTAAGGTACCCCCAGTGAACCCTATCGAACGCTTTTTCAGCATCTAATGTCAGGAACACCGAGGGCACCTTCCGGGTTTCAGCTATCTGCACCAGGTCCAGCATCCTCCTGGTACCATCCGGCGCCTGTCTCCCTTTCACAAAACCCACTTGGTCAGCCTTGACCAGGTGAGGAGTCACCTCAGCCAGTCTGACCGCTAATATTTTGGCATACAATTTGAGATCGGTGTTTAAAAGGGAAATGGGGCGAAAATTCTGGGGAGCATCTGGCGCCTTCCCAGGTTTTGGAAGTGCCACGATAACCGCCTGGAGCATCTCCTCGGGGAAGGAGGAGCGCTGAACAGCGGCGTTGAACATCCTACTTAGATATGGAGACAGAACCTGACTAAAGGCCTTATAGTATTCTGAGGAGAAGCCATCCGCTCCCGGTGATTTATTGGAGGGCAAAGAAGCTATGGCTAGTCGGATCTCCTCTTCGGTTATGGGGGCATTAAGGGATTGCAACATATGGTCCGTAACCCCTGGGAGATGAAGGGTATCCAGGAAGTCAGCTATGAGAGAATCTGTAGGCTGTGGGGTAATCACATCATCCTGGAGATTATACAACGAGGTATAGTAACTCGAGAAAGCATTAGCGATCTCATTAGGGTGTTGCACCTGATTACCAGAAACGGGATCAGTGATAGAGGCCAGCTTAGTTTTTTGTTGTCTTTTCCTTAAGTAGTTAGCTAACATTTTCCCCGACTTATTTCCTTGAGAGTAATGCCGCGCTTTAGTGCGAAAGAGGAGGTATTGATGTTCCTCCATAAGCTTAGCTCTAACCTGCAGTCTACAGTTTGTGAGGTCTCGCAACAAGAGCTGGGACGGATTCAGTTTATGCGCTGATTCTAGTGCTTTAAGTTTCTCCATTAGGGCCCTAAACGCCTCCGTTCTTGCTCTTTTAGCCCTAGAAGCCTGCTGGATGAGCAACCCTCTCGAGAACGCCTTATGAGCGCACCACAAATGAAACACATCAATCCCAGGGGTATCGTTGTACCCAAAATAGTCCCTTATCTGACCACCCAGTCGGTCCCTATGAGCGGGGTCCCGGAGCAAAGAGACATTGTTGCGCCACAAATGCACCGGCGTTGTCACGTGAGACTCCGAGACCGCCACCGAAACCGGCGCGTGGTCAGACCATGATATAGAATGTATCACAGAATTCTCCACTGCCCTCAAAAATTGCAAATCGGCCACAAACAAATCCAGCCGCAAATAAGATTTGTGAGGGGCCGAAAAGTAGGTAAAATCCCTTTCCGTGGAGTTAAAGCATCGCCACACATCATACAGGTCAGAGGCATGCAAGAACCTCTGCAAAGTAGCCCTTGCACGTCCCTGAGCCGGAGAACAATCCAGCTCCTGGTCCACCACACAGTTGAAATCCCCACAATACACCGTGAGACCTTTCTTCACGCGATCCACCTTCTTGACTAATGCTTTAAAGAATTTGATCTGGCCCTTGTTCGGGGCATAAAGATTTACGATTAAATATGTAGTGTTGTTGATGTCGCAGATCAATATCACGTATCGACCTGCCTCATCTGACACCACTTCATGCAGCTGAAATGCCACAGAATGTTTAACTGCAGTGAGCACCCCCTTTTTTTTGGATTCCCCAGAAGAGACAAATATATGTGGATAAGCCTTATCCGTGCATTTAGGTGGGTTGGATCGCGCAAAGTGGGTCTCCTGTACACATACAATATCACCCTTGAGGGTGCGAGCCTCTCTCCAAAGGGACCTACGTTTGAACGGGCTGTTCAGTCCATGGGCGTTAATAGAGACAATTTGAATAACCATTTAAAATGGTACCGTAATGATCATTGCAGTCCAATCTATATGCAGAGACAAGGACTCTGTAAGATATGGTTGGGGACCATGAATAGCCTCCAGCATCAGCGACTAGACCCAAATTGGAGGGTAACACTAGGCCGTGGCCGTCACAGTACCTGCAGTCCATGTAGAATAAGGTCAGAACTGAGCAACTTGTCCTCGCTGGTGTAATGGAACCGTGGGAGTCCTTGGTTACAGGATGAGTGGTTTCCAGGTGTAAGTAGCTTGCAAAGAGGCTGAAGAAATGAAAGAAACAAAATAAAACAAAACATGGAAGTAACAAAGGTAACAAACCAAAAGCTTGGGGTAAACCCCATCATGCGATTCAATCGCAGGTAGTGGTAAGGGGGGTAATAGCACCGGCCTCCCGGATACCCCTTGAACTCCAGCATGTCGGTCAGGGAGAAAAAAAAAGGGAAACAGACAGACCCCCTAAAACCTCTCTGGATCTGCTGAAGAGACCTCCAGGGAAAAGGGACAGGCCATTAGAACCATCGGGGCCAACGGGAAGGGACCCAAAGTTCATTTGTTGACTCGGCGCCATTCAGGTTCAAGTCGAGCTGGCGGATCTGTACTCGGCGGTGAGCTCTGCTGATCCGGGATAATTCCCCACTGCTTAGTCAGCGCAAAGCCCTCATGCACCGAGCGAATAACATGTGTGCGGCCCTCCTTGATTATGAGCAGCTTGGTAGGGAATCCCCAGGAATAAGCAATGTTGTTGTTCCGTAGTAGCTTGGTCAAGGGAACTAGTTTCCTCCTCGCCGCCATTGTGAACTGAGACAGGTCTGCGTAGACAGATATATCATGATACGGGTCCGGCAGCGGTGAATGCTTCCGTGCGAACCTCATGAGATCGTCTTTGACATGAAAAAAATGGATGCGGGCTATGACATCCCGTGGCACCTTGTCTGGAAGATGTTGCGGCTTTGGCAAGCGGTGGGCCCGATCTACCACTACTTCCGTCACAGGTGTGTCAGGCATCAGAGCCAAAAGCATGGCTTGGACATACGGCCTCAGGTCTGACGGGGGAATAGACTCCGGGACCCCCCGAAGTTTAACATTGTTTCGGCGGGCCCTGTCCTCCAGGTCCGCCATCTTGCTCTTTAGGGCCTCCAGGTCATCGTCCTGCCCGTTATGAGAGTCAACTAGTTCGTTATGCGCTAGCGTGAACTCCTCCATTTTGGATTCCAAATGGTCCACCCTGCCCCCGAGTTCAACTACATCGGTTTTAATTCCATTGACACAGGCCACAATTTCCCTGTGAAAAGCGCCATTAATAGTGAGGAGCATTTCCTTCATAGTGGCATCTGTGAGAGGCTGCCCTGTAGTAGGAAAGTCTTTAAAGTTCTCATAGAACTCCAGCGTGCTGTTCAGGGACCCCTCCCCCGCCCGCTCATCTCCTGCCCATCTGTGGCTTTCAGACCTCTTGGGCGCCGATTTGTGGGGGCTGTGGGCAGGTGAGGTCCCCTGGGATGATTTGCTGCTCGCGGCGGGGGAGATAGAGCCGGAGGTCCGCTCGTGAGTTCGCCGCGCCTCTCCGGAGGCTCCGGCGCCTCGGGCCTGCAAGGAGGACTCGGCGCCATCTTGTGAGCGCGGGGTGCTGGAGGTGGCGAAAAAGTCCGTCAGTTTACGGGGCGCCCCGCGGTCTTTACGCTTCCTCATGGTGGTCTAGAGGTTCCTGAGTGGTGTATGAGGGGATTAGGAGCCGGAGGTGCTTACCCACGTCGCTTGGCTGTCGGTGGAGATACCGGGAGAGACGGAGCTCGGATCCTAAGCGGCCATCTCCTTCGGCTGCCGGCCACGCCCCCCTCACCACGTCCTTTCAATGTCTCGGCAGAGGGGGTTCCTCCTTTCCCTGGATGCCGAGAAGGCGTTTGACGGGGTGTCGTGGGACTATATGGAGGCTGCCCTTCGCGCTTGGGGGTTGGGCCCGCGCATGTTGTGCTTCCTTATGTCTCTCTACGCTAATCCGAGTGCCCGGGTCCGGGTAAACGACACCCTGTCAAATGCCTTCCCTGTCCGCAATGGAACTAGACAGGGGTGCCCTTTGTCCCCCCTACTTTTTGTTATGACATTGGAACCTTTCTTGAACAGTATTAGAAGTAATCCATCTATTCGCGGGGTCAAGTCTGCTTCCAAGGAATACAAGGTGGCCGCTTACGCAGACGATCTCTTGCTGTTTTTGACTGAACCTGTTACTACTCTGCCTTCGGTCATGCGGGAGTTTCGTCAATTTTCCTCTTTGTCTAACATGAAAATCAATTTTGCCAAATCTTTTGCACTGAATGTCTCCTTATCCCCTCAAGAGGTGCAAATGTGCAAGACCAACTTCCGCTTTGTTTGGAAGCAAGACTCCTTGACATATTTGGGCATACAGATTCCGGCTGATCTGCGTAATTTGTTCCTTCGGAACTTTCCCCCGATTCTCTCCAAAATTAAACAGGATCTCCTCGCTTGGACTCGTTTGCCTCTATCTTGGTTTGGGCGAGCTGCGGTCTTAAAAATGAATGTTCTACCCAGGCTGCTATATGTTCTCCAAACAGTTCCCGTGGCAATTCCGCGGTCCTTCTTTGGGGACTATAAACGTCTTGTGTCCGCGTTCTTATGGAATAATAAACATCCCCGTATACATTACAACCTCCTCTGCTTGCCCAAACACAAAGGAGGTATTGGTCTTCCTGACGCTCGGAATTATCACATGGCGTGTCACTTAACTAGAATCATTGATTGGAACGTTCATGAGCCGTATAAGGACTGGGTGTCCCTGGAAGGTGGCTTCACTACACTTGATTTGGCTACGTCCCCGTGGTTGAGTCCCACTCACTTGCCGCCCTCTCTTCGGCTTCACCCTTTGATCGGCCCTACTCTCCTATCTTTCCGCACAACGTGCAAAACGCATGGTGTTTCGAGGGCTCAGGGTCCGATGACCCCGCTCAAACTCAATCCTGACTTTCCCCCCGGCATGCACCAACATTACTTACTTGACCACTGGCCGCAGGCACGACTGCGCATTCACCATGTCAGCGACGGAGAGGAGGTCTTTTCGGCCTCTTCTATTGCTCAGAAAGCAAAGAAACCCCTTGTTCCACCTTGGTCCTATCTTTTGCTGGCCCACTATGTGCGAACATTCATTAGAAAGTTCCCCTGTCGGGATTCCCCGACCACGTTTGACGGGCTCTGTCAGCAGGAAGGCCCCCTCCGTAGGCTTATCTCCGTCACGCACTCTCTCCTGTTTGAGGACACGGGTCAGCTTGTTCGGACCCGCTGTGCTGCCTGGGAGAGGGAACTGGCCTGTTCGTTCTCTGAAGACGAATGGGAGCAGATCTTCTTGAAAAACCATAAATGTTCGCGGAACGTTACGACCCGAGAAAACGGTTATAAAATTGTTTCTCGGTGGTACCGCACCCCGACGCTCCTTCACAAGATTACACCTTCCATACCCTCCACTTGCTGGAGGTGTCTGGCGGACACTGGCTCTCTCCTCCATATTCTGTGGTCTTGCCCTCGATTGACGGCCTTTCTGGCGGAGGTCCACCGAATCATCAAACAGGTGACTACGGATGATCTGGACTTCTCACCGGCTCAATTCCTACTGCACCACTCCCCCTCCTCACATGCTTCCTACACAAAATCGCTTACTGTCCAGATGATCAACGCGGCGCACCAATGCGTTCCTGTTCTGTGGAATTCAATGCAGGCACCTACGATTAAACAGTGGCTGCGTAGAATTGCTGTTATCGCGGAGATGGAGGAGCTCATCCATGTTGCCAATGACACCCCCACTAAACATCACAAGAAATGGGCATGCTGGGCTCACTTCACAACCACACCGGAATTTGCTACACTTAACGCTTAAGCTACGCTTATTTCTTTGGTGATACACCTTGGTTTGGTATCATATTTTGGGGCTACTTAGATGGTACATTGGTTTTCCGAATCGACACCCTCTTTCCCAATGTTTCTATTATTGTTGGCTATCATTACATACGAATTGGCATTAGCTCCCCCCCCCTTTTTTTTTTTTTCTCTCTCTCTCTCCTCTCTTTCTCCTGTCTCCCCCTTCCTTTCCCCGCCTTCCCCTTCCCCCTCCTTGCCCTGCCTCCCTCCTTCTTCCTCCCTGCCCCCGACCTCCTTTAGGTGCTCTGACCTGTCTGGCTGGTCCACACGGCTCGCACCTTTCCTCAGCCCTTCCTGATGACCATTTTTTGTTCTTTCTTTTATTTTCTCCCTCTTTTTGATTCCCCCCTCCCTACCGTTGCTGTGCCTGGGCCGGTTGGGCCCGGAGCGCGCTCATGTGCAAGGTCATGACCCTTTTGGCTTAGAGTGCCTCACAGTGGTTCTCCTTTTCTTTTGTGTTCCTAAGCTGTACGGGTTTGTTACTGGTTTTCTGTACCCCCTCACATTGTTGGATATGGGGATTCTGGATCTGAACCTTCCCCTCTCGGGGTTTGGTATATCATTACAGGTTACACATTCTATGCCAGATTTGACAGATGCTCCTGGACCGATGCGCATAGCTTTGAGCTTGCGACGCCTTACGTTTTATTGGCCTTTTTATGTCTGCAACTGTGGGTGGGGAACTCAATTGTTTTGATATATACTGTATATGTATATTTACTTGCATATGGTTGTCATTTTTGCTGTATTGTATCTTTATTATTCAATAAAACGTTTGGGAAAAAAAAAAAAAAAAAAAAGATTGATCATCCGACGTGTGGCATCCGAGGGTTGGCGTCCTAACATAAAGCCGGACTGATCTAGGGCAATGAGGGAGGGGAGGACATGATGGAGTCTATTTGCCAGGAGTTTGGCGTAGATCTTTACATCCACATTAAGAAGCAGGGCCGGACTGACCATCGGGCGGACCGGGCATAATCCCGGTGGGCCGCGGCGCCCGCTCTCACTTAGTCCGACTCCTCACAGTAGAATGTAAAGAACCCTCACTGCGGCGGCCGCGGCCGGTGTTCTTGCCAGCTACACCGGCTCCGCGGCCAATCAGCCTTCTGCTGTGAGTCACACCCCCCTGAGCAGGAGGCTGATTGGCTAGGGAGCCGGAAGTGAAGAGAAGTTCGTATGTGTGTTCCTTCCCGCCGCAGCCGGTGTCCTGCCCGGCGCGGCCAGCAGCACAGCCCGCACTCGCAGGATCGGCCATGGAAGCAATCAGCTGCAGATGGCAGCTCCTTCACTCTGACTCCGGGCTGCTCGCGGGGGCGGCGACGGGCCGGAGAGAGAAGGTAAGTGCGGCTCCTCACGACGCCAGTTTCTTCAGTGCTGTGCAGCCCTGGTGTCACCGGCCGTGTGTACTGTCTGCTACTGAATAGGAGGGGGATGGGGCGGCTTCATATAGAGGATTTGATGTTTCCCTCTTCCTCCTCCTGCTGCCGCTGGATGGATGCCTGATTCTCCTCCTCCCTTCTGCAGGCATTCTGTGGCTGCAGGAGAAATATCAATTTCTCTATATGCAGCTGAGCTGTCCCATCCCCCTCCTATTCAACTTCTTTTACTGCCCCCCCCAGTGATCTTAACCCTCCCCCCCTGCTCTTAGCCCCCCCTTGTGCTCTTCAGCCCCCCCCTGCTCTTCAGCCCCCCCTGCTCTTCAGCCCCCCCCCTGCTCTTCAGCCCCCCCCCTGCTCTTCAGCCCCCCCCCTGCTCTTCAGCCCCCCCCCTGCTCTTCAGACCCCCCCCCTGCTCTTCAGACCCCCCTGCTCTTCAGCCCCCCCCCCTGCTCTTCAGACCCCCCCCTGCTCTTCAGCCCCCCCCCCTGCTCTTCAGCCCCCCCCCTGCTCTTCAGCCCCCCCCCTGCTCTTCAGCCCCCCCCCCCTGCTCTTCAGCCCCCCCCCCCTGCTCTTCAGCCCCCCCCCTGCTCTTCAGCCCCCCCCCCCTGCTCTTCAGCCCCCCCCTGCTCTTCAGCCCCCCCCTGCTCTTCAAGTCCCCACAGTGCTTTTCATCTCCCCCTATGCTTTCTGGCTCCCCTAATGCTCTCCACCCCCCTGTGCTCCCTGGCCAAGTGATTTCCAGTTCCCCCCCCCCCCCCAGTGCTCTCCAGTCCCCCTACCCTGTGCTCTCCATCCCCCTGGTTTTCCCTGCCCCCCCCCCCCAGTGCTATCCACACCCTGCGCCTTCCTTACTTCTCTCCAGTCCCCCCCCCCTGCCCTTCAGCGCTATCTGCTTTCTCTGTGCTCTCCGGCCCCCCTAGTGTCCTATCTTCTATCATGTCTGCAGTCTCTGACCTTCTCTTGTATCACATCTGCAGTCTCTCAGGTATCATGTCCGCAGTCTCTGACCATCTCCTCTATCATGTCCGCAGTCTCTGACCATCTCCTGTATCATGTCCTCAGTCTCTGACCATCTCCTGTATCATGTCCGCAGTCTCTGACCATCTCCTCTATCATGTCCTCAGTCTCTGACCATCTCCTCTATCATGTCCTCAGTCTCTGACCATCTCCTCTATCATGTCCTCAGTCTCTGACCATCTCCTGTATCATGTCCTCAGTCTCTGACCATCTCCTCTATCATGTCCTCAGTCTCTGACCATCTCCTCTATCATGTCCGCAGTCTCTGACCATCTCCTCTATCATGTCCGCAGTCTCTGACCATCTCTTGTATCATGTCCGCAGTCTCTGACCATCTCCTCTATCATGTCCGCAGTCTCTGACCATCTCTTGTATCATGTCCGCAGTCTCTGACCATCTCCTGTATCATGTCCGCAGTCTCTGACCATCTCCTGTATCATGTCCTCAGTCTCTGACCATCTCCTGTATCATGTCCTCAGTCTCTGACCATCTCCTGTATCATGTCCGCAGTCTCTGACCATCTCTTGTATCATGTCCTCAGTCTCTGACCATCTCCTCTATCATGTCCTCAGTCTCTGACCATCTCCTCTATCATGTCCTCAGTCTCTGACCATCTCCTCTATCATGTCCTCAGTCTCTGACCATCTCCTCTATCATGTCCTCAGTCTCTGACCATCTCCTCTATCGTGTCCTCAGTCTCTGACCATCTCCTCTATCGTGTCCTCAGTCTCTGACCATCTCCTCTATCGTGTCCTCAGTCTCTGACCATCTCCTCTATCGTGTCCTCAGTCTCTGACCATCTCCTCTATCGTGTCCTCAGTCTCTGACCATCTCCTCTATCGTGTCCTCAGTCTCTGACCATCTCATGTATCATGTCCTCAGTCTCTGACCATCTCATGTATCATGTCCGCAGTCTCTGACCATCTCCTGTATCATGTCCGCAGTCTCTGACCATCTCCTGTATCATGTCCGCAGTCTCTGACCATCTCTTGTATCATGTCCTCAGTCTCTGACCATCTCCTCTATCATGTCCTCAGTCTCTGACCATCTCCTCTATCATGTCCTCAGTCTCTGACCATCTCATGTATCATGTCCGCAGTCTCTGACCATCTCCTGTATCATGTCCTCAGTCTCTGACCATCTCATGTATCATGTCCTCAGTCTCTGACCATCTCATGTATCATGTCCTCAGTCTCTGACCATCTCCTCTATCATGTCCTCAGTCTCTGACCATCTCCTCTATCATGTCCTCAGTCTCTGACCATCTCATGTATCATGTCCTCAGTCTCTGACCATCTCATGTATCATGTCCTCAGTCTCTGACCATCTCATGTATCATGTCCTCAGTCTCTGACCATCTCATGTATCATGTCCTCAGTCTCTGACCATCTCATGTATCATGTCCTCAGTCTCTGACCATCTCATGTATCATGTCCTCAGTCTCTGACCATCTCATGTATCATGTCCTCAGTCTCTGACCATCTCATGTATCATGTCCTCAGTCTCTGACCATCTCATGTATCATGTCCTCAGTCTCTGACCATCTCCTCTATCATGTCCTCAGTCTCTGACCATCTCCTCTATCATGTCCTCAGTCTCTGACCATCTCCTCTATCATGTCCTCAGTCTCTGACCATCTCCTCTATCATGTCCTCAGTCTCTGACCATCTCCTCTATCATGTCCTCAGTCTCTGACCATCTCCTCTATCATGTCCTCAGTCTCTGACCATCTCCTCTATCATGTCCTCAGTCTCTGACCATCTCCTCTATCATGTCCTCAGTCTCTGACCATCTCCTCTATCATGTCCTCAGTCTCTGACCATCTCCTCTATCATGTCCTCAGTCTCTGACCATCTCCTCTATCATGTCCTCAGTCTCTGACCATCTCCTCTATCATGTCCTCAGTCTCTGACCATCTCCTCTATCATGTCCTCAGTCTCTGACCATCTCCTCTATCATGTCCTCAGTCTCTGACCATCTCCTCTATCATGTCCTCAGTCTCTGACCATCTCCTCTATCATGTCCTCAGTCTCTGACCATCTCATGTATCATGTCCTCAGTCTCTGACCATCTCATGTATCATGTCCTCAGTCTCTGACCATCTCCTGTATCATGTCCTCAGTCTCTGACCATCTCCTGTATCATGTCCTCAGTCTCTGACCATCTCCTGTATCATGTCCTCAGTCTCTGACCATCTCCTGTATCATGTCCTCAGTCTCTGACCATCTCCTGTATCATGTCCTCAGTCTCTGACCATCTCCTGTATCATGTCCTCAGTCTCTGACCATCTCCTGTATCATGTCCTCAGTCTCTGACCATCTCTTGTATCATGTTTGCAGTCTCTGACCATCTCCTGTACTATGTCCAGCGGGAACACTCTGCAGCCACACCGCACAGCACACCTAAGGTAAGTGGAGGACTGGAGAGAGGAGTGACTTCTACTTAGGGATTTCTTTTGCAGATAGGCTGGACTGGCACTGGCAGCAACAATTTTATTCAAATAAATCAGGATTTCTTCTGCAAATTGTCTGGCACTGGCAGCCAGGCATAGTACTAGTCTAGTACTATGCCTGCCAGTGCCAGGTCAGCCTATTTGCAGAATAAATCCCGATTTGAATAAAATTGTTGCTGCCGGTGCCAGCCTACCAGGGGCTGATCTGAGGTGTGAAGGTGCAGGAATTGGGGTGATCTATGGTATGATAGTGCAGGAATTGGGGTGATTTGATGTGTGAAGGTGCAGGAATTGGGACTGATCTGCTTCATACTATTTTTAGGACTCAACCATCAAAACAGGATTTAAAGTAAGACAAAATAAACAGCATCATATAGCAGCTCTGATCTAAATTGAAGATTAAACTAAAAAAGGTACCGTAATCAAATCCACACATCCTGGAACATTAAATCCTGTCATCAACCATCCCGACGAACGCCACGCCCCCCCCCCCCCCTCGCGGGCTGCTCAGTCCAAAATGCCCGGGCCTATTTTTTGTCCCAGTCCGGGCCTGTTAAGAAGGGATATTGGGCGGAAATTTGAGGGGGTATCTGGTGTTTTCCCCGGTTTCGGGATGGTCACCACATGGGCCAGCAGCATCTCCTCTGGAAAGGAACCCTTGGCAGCCGAGGATAGGAAAACAGCAAGGAGTTGGGGGGACAGAACGGGGAGATATGTTTTAAAGTACTCTGAAGGAAGGCCGTCTGGGCCCGGGGACTTACCATTGGGCAGGGAGCATATCACTTTAGCGACTTCCTCCGCAGTAAAAGGTTGGTTCAGGGAATCTAATTGGGATGGAGAGAGGGAGGGGAGGTGTAGGTTAGAGAGGAAATCAGCAATTTTTGTCTCAGTGGGTTGGGGGGTAGAGGGACAGGAGGAAAGATTGTAGAGGGAGCCATAGTAGTCCGAGAACGTGTCAGCAATGGCTTGGGGATTTGTTAGGGGAGTTTGGGTGTGGGGATGGGTGAGGGAAGAGATCTTCGATTTAGATCGCCTGGACTTTAGGCGATTAGCCAAAAGCTTACCAGCTCTATTATTGTTAGCGTAGTAGTCTAGCTTTAGTTTACGCATGTAGTGGTCATGTTGGGAGGACAAATGTTCCCTGAGGGATTGGCGAAGGGTGGCTATCTTGTCCGCTAAGGCTTGTGTTGGGGAGATTTGATTTTGGCCGTCCAGAGTGCGGATGTCCGCAAGGAGAGTGTCAAGCTTGGAGCGAAAGGCTTTACGGGAGCGGGCATTTAGTTGAAGGAGAATACCTCTGATAAAGGCCTTGTGGGCACACCAGTTATTAAAGGCAGTGGTATCAGAGGCTGAATTAAGGGAAAATAAGTGGTGTAGGTGTTGAGAAATTATTTGTTTAGTGGCAGGGTCCTGGAAAAGGGACGTGTTGCACCTCCATACTCTCGCCGTGGCAAAGGAGTTTCCATCTTCAGGAACAAAGAAATCGGGGCGTGATCCGACCATACAATGTCGTGAATGGTAGCTTCGGAAACTCTCTGCAACAAGATTTTATCAACCAAGAAAAAATCAAGGCGCGAGTAGGAGTTGTGACACGGGGAATAGTATGTGTAAGATCTGTCATTAGAGTTCAAGCATCGCCAAGCGTCATAAAGATCCTCCGACTCGAGGAGGCCCGCTAGAGAAGGGGAGCCTCTGCCTCGAGGGGAGGATGTATCGAGGCTGGGATTCACAGGTGCATTAAGGTCACCACAAACAATGAGATTACCATACCTAGGATTAGACACTTTTTTCAACAGTTTAACTAGAAAGTGTTTCTGTCTCACATTGGGAGCATAGGCAGACACAATGGTAAGAGGTAAGCTATTAATAATGCACTTCAAGATAATATACCGACCGTCCGGATCGATCGTGGAGTCCATAAGGGTAAAGGTGACAGTATCACAAACTGCGATCAGGACTCCTCTTTTCTTTTCGCTTGCAGAGGCAAGGAAGACATGAGGGAATGAAGGGTGGGAACAGTTCGGTGTCGCATGGATGTCAAAGTGGGTCTCCTGGGCCGTAAGAATATCCGCTTTCAGGTGGAGTGCCTCCTGCCATAGGGATCTCCGTTTGGCCGGGTGGTTGAGACCCCTGGCGTTAACCGAAACAACTTTTATACCCATGGCATCGGAGGAAAAGAAGTGTCAGAGTTCCGTAGAGATTGGTCTGGGAATGCAGGAGTGGAGTAGGTAGCAGGGAGCACGAATGAAAGCACTTTGAAGAGAAGGTGTTGGTCATCCAAGAATTGCAGAAGAGGGTGGAGTCAGGAACAAACAGCGGTTGACATGAGGTAGAGGTAAAAACAAACTGCAGCTTAAGCGTAGAAATGGGTATCCTGAGAAAGGTGATTTGTTGAGTACAGACATGCTCGACCAAAAAGGCGCTGGAGACCCCAACAAAAAAAAGGGTCAACAGCGAAAAAGTGAACAAAAACAAAAAAAAACGAAGAGCTTAAAAAAGCGGCCTCGGGAAGGCCAGGGCAGTGATTACTGCCAGGTGTGGAGGGGAACGGGTACATCAGCGAGTACCCGCTGTACGCTCAGGGGACAGTAGGTGCTAGAGAGAAAAGTAGAGCCTCCTTGGCCCCCTTGTGTTTCTTGGAGGACCTCTGGTGGGAAACCATGTGCCACTCTTGGCGAAGATGAGCCGGGGGTGAGGGGGCAGCCATGGCTTGCCCATCCTGTTCGTCTGGAAGGATATTCCACAGTCGGAGCAGGCGGAAGCCCTCATCCAGGGTGTTGACATAATGTTTGGAGCCCTCGTGGGATATTTCCAGCTTGGCTGGATATTTCCAGCGATATATTACCTTGTGATTGCGCAAGGCCTTTGTAATGGATGAGAGGTTACGGCGTCTCTGCAGAGTGAATTGGGAAAGGTCGGGTAGAACTTGCAGGTTAGCAGCTTGGGGGGGGGGGGGTAAATCTTTGCGTTGGCGAAAGGCTGAGAGTAGATTTTCTTTCACTTGGAAAAAATGAATGCGCAGCAGCACATCTCTAGGGGTTTCTGCAGGTAGGAAGGAGGGTTTAGGAACTCTATGAATCCTGTCGATAGTGAGATCAGCGTTTGTAAGGGACGGGATTACTGCCAGAAAAAGATCTTTGGCAGAGTGAGGGAGTTGTTGTGGCAGGATATGTTCAGGGATCCCACGTATCTTCAGGTTGTTCCTGCGAGACCTATCCTCCAAATCAGCAATCTTTGCCTGCATAGAGAAGATGACCTCATGGTGTGAGGAGTGTGAGTCCACTAGAGAGTTAAATGAAGATGTGACTTTGCTCATCTGAATTTCAACTTGGTTGACTCTATCGCCAAGATGTGCGATATCAGCCTTGCATTCCCTAAGGCATGATTGTGTATCCATATGGATGGAGGTGCGGAGTGTCCGCAGCATGTCCTTCATTAAGAACACAGAGAGTGGTTGGTCCGAGGATGGAAAGTCCTGAAAGGGGTCTGCAGAGGGGGCCGCATGAGTGTCCATGGGTGATGAATAGGCCTCATGTGGAGGGGGCTCAAACCTGGGCCTAGATTTGGCTGGGCTTCTGGAGGTAGGGGATGAGGGCTCCGAGGGAGGGGAGGAGGAGGGAGGTGGAGGACTTGCCTGGAAGTTGTGCTGCTGCTGCTCCCGATCCGATCCCACCTCGGATGGATGAGGGAGAAGTGCCGGAGGACGGGTCCCGGAGCCGGCGCCATTTTGGCTGCTTCCTCGCAGCATGGGGGGAAAGAATGCGGAGAGCTTCTTCACTGGCGGCGGATCTAGGCGGCGGCGCCGCATATCCGGAGCAGCGGTGAGGTGAGAAGGAGTGTAGCGGTCCGGTGGAGTGTGGCAGGCGGGTGCGGGAGGCTCGATGGCGGTAGATGTGTCCCTGAGCGGAGCGGAGCTCTAGCAGTGTGCGGCCATGATCGTCGGCGGTCGCCACGCCCCCCCCGCCAAACAAATTTAAAAAGGTGTATCTCACATGTACCGGTACAGACTATCCCGCAATTTAATTTTTTACACTCAAAGAGGGTGTATATTGAATAGCGGAATAGGACAAATTTTACAAAACGGTGTATCTCACACGTACAAACACAAACTAGGCCCCGATTACAATTTTTTCTACCCTAAAGGCAGGATGAGGAGTAGGAGAAGTTCGGAACAGGCAGGAGGCAGACTGAAGCACCCTCAAATCCTCGGCAGTATGAGATGCGCCCCAAAAATTGGAAAGGTGTATCTCACACGTACCGACACAGACTATCACGCAATTTAATTGTTTATACCCAAAGGTTTTGATTACATAGAGGAATAGAAAATATGATCCAAAAAAAAGTGTATGTATATCACACGTACACAACCACACTAGGCCCCAATTACTATTGTTTGTACCCCTAAAGGCAGGATGAGGAGTAGGAGGAGTATGGAACAGGCAGCACTCTCAAATCTTCAGAAGTATGAGATGAACCCCAAAAACTTGGAAAGGTGGATCTCTCTCACACGTACCAACACAGACTATCCCCCAATTTAACTGATCCCCAAAGGTTTTTGATTAAATAGCGGAATAGAGAATATGATCAAAAAAAGTGTATGTATATCACACATACACAACCACACTAGGCCCCAATTACTATTGTTTGTACCCCTAAAAGGCTGGATGAGGAGTAGGGGGAGTATGGAACAGGCAGCACCCTCAAATCTTCAGAAGTATGAGATGAACCCCAAAAACCCCAAATATCATTCAGCTCTGCTGCAGGCCACAACTTATTTTTTTTTAACCCAAGGCTGTATATTGAATAGTGGAATAGAAAAAAAGTGTATGATTTTTGAAACCACTCAATATTAGCACATGTGAACTGAACACAGCAGTGTATGATCAGTCACTCAGCACAGCACAGCTGAAGGAAAAAGGCTGCACACAGTGCCTGATAGAAAAATACTTTTCTCCCTCCTCCTCAGTGGGCAAAAAACATTGTGTTCACTGCACCCCAAAAAGATTGTGTTCACTGTACCCCAAAAAGATTGCGTTCACTGCACCCCAAAAAGATTGTGTTCACTGCACCCCAAAAAGATTGTGTTCACTGCAGCCAACACACAGCAAAATGGATGTGGACCACTGACACCTGCCTATCTCCTATCCCACACCACACAGCAATATCGATTGTAGTTTGTAGAACACACTTTCCCTAAAAATCAGCAGACTCTATCCCTAACAGGATTGATAAGATCGTAGATCAGGTGACTGCAAACCCCACCCCACACAGCAATATCGATTGTAGTTTGTAGAACACACTTTCCCTAAAAAACAGCAGACTCTCTCCCTAACAGGATTTATAAGATTGTAGATCGGGTGACTGCAAACCCCCCCCCACACAGCAATGTCGATTGTAGTTTGTAGAACACACTGTCCCTAAAATCAGCAGACTCTCTCCCTAAAATGCCTACAACTTGCCCTGCCTAACACACTCCGACCTGTCCCTCAATTCTATGCGGACACAAATGAGTTTTGCCTGCCTTTCTGTCCCTAATCAGCAGCCAGCACGTTGATGTGTGCTCTCTCCCTGATCTAAACAGCAGAATGACGCCGCAGCGGTGCTGCCTCGAACTTATAAAGACTTGGTCACATGCTTCAGACGGCCAATCACAGCTACTGATACATTTGCAGGCATGGCTGGGATGGCTTAGGCACACCAGTTAAACGCTTGTTGATTGGCTGTTGAAAGCCCGCCATGAAAAGCGCGCCAAAGCATGTAAAACCCGGAAATAAAACGACCGAACACGGATTTTTACCCGAATATACAGTAAAGTGTTTGTGTCCGTGTTCGGGTAAAAAAATCCAATTATTCGGTACGAACACGAATAATACAGTCCGTGTTCGCTCAACACTAATCGGGAGTGGTATTAGTGTCGAAGAATTCTCGCAATTGGGCCTGTATGTGTGTGAGTGACTCAGGATCAGAGAGGAGAGAATTATTGCATCGCCATACAAAGGAAGAAGGGGTAGTGAGGCTAGTTAGATAGTGACATGAGAACCGCAGCGTGGTCGGACCACGTGATAGGGGATATAGAAGTGTCCAGCACAAGCGGTAACAATGTAGAGTCCACTAGGAACATGTCTATCCTAGTGTACGTATTATGGCAAGGTGAAAAAAAGTAATAGTCCCGCTCTTCCACGTGTTGGTAACGCCACACGTCATGGAGCCCCTCAGCATGTGCCAGAGAAGCTAGAGAAGGCAGTTTTGATGCGCCCCTGGAGGAGGAGTCCATGACATGGTCCATCACCAAGTTGTAATCACCGCACATGATCTGTCTACCCACTTTTAGTTTAGATACCTTCATACAAAGTTTACGTAAGAAGTAGTTGGTGTCTATTGGGGGCATACACGTTAACTAAGGTGTACGGACAATTATCTATGACACAAACAAGAATTATGTATCTGCCCTCTACGTCCTGCACCAGCTTGGAGTAGGAGAAGGATACAGAAGAACGAAGCGCCAGCATCACACCCCTCTTTTTCTCTGTAGAGGAGGCCTGGAAGTTGTGAGGATAGTCCGGGTGTGTGCAACGAGGACTGTGGTCTTGTTTAAAGTGCGTCTCTTGTACCGCTAGTACATCTGCCCTAGCTGTAGTCGCCTCCCGCCACATAGAGTAGCGCTTCACGGGGTGATTTAGCCCCTTAGCGTTCAGAGAGAGAAGTTGAAGGGTCATGGTAGCATTGGGTAAAGGGTATGATTGAAGCAGGAGGTGTTGTGCAAAAGTTCAGGAGGCAGCTCCTCCGGGGATGGGTTGCGGCTGGGATGAATGTCATTCCAGTAACAGATGGAATGTGGGAAGGAGCAGATAAGAGAGAGTACCTGAGGGGCCAGTCGACGTGGGTCTTCGGACAGGATAGTAGCAGTGCATTGCAGGAGCACAAAGAGACGACTCCGGTCCACCCCTGGAGGAAGGCGAAGATGGTGACTCGAGCGAGTGTCAATGAAAGGTTCCAAACCAGGAATCACAGGATGTAACTGCAAAAAATTGGCAAAAACAAAAACGACACACAAAAAACAAGAAAAGAGTAGGGTAGGGTAAAAAATACTTGGCCTTTTACGACCAGGTGTACAACAGGCATTGCAAAGGCATCAGGGGTGAAAAGCACGGTGGTATGTGCTCATTCAGCAAATTGGGGTCTGATCCACCCAGCGAGGGTAAGGAAAACTGCTGTCACTTGTGGCGTGATCTGGATCTAGAGGATCTTGACACGACGTTCCACTCGGGTTGAACATGCCGGGGCGGAAGTGTGGTGGTGTTGCGTTGGGGATCCTGAGGTTCTGGTACAATTCCCCATTGGCGGAGCAATCGGATCCCTTGATCCAGGGAAGTGATATGGGATGTAGTGCCTTGGTGAGTCACGCAGAGTCTCGCAGGATATTTCCATTTATAAACAACTTTGTGGTTGCGGAGGGCCTTGGTGACGGTGTTCAAATTGCGCCTAAGTTGCAGAGTGTATAGAGAATAGTCTGGAAGAACCTGCAGTGATCCAATTTGGTCAGGTAGGCGATCTCTGCGCCTGAAAGCTTCCAGATTTTTTTCTTTGGCTTGAAAGAAATGGATCCTGAGCAGCACGTCTCTGGGCACTTCTTGTCGGAGGAAGGATGGCTTGGGGATGCAGTGAATCCGATCTATTGTTAAGTCCGCATTAGTGAGTTCCGGAACCGTTTTTTGAAAAAGGTCCCTCGCGAAAGAAGGTAGTTGGTTAGGTAAAAGTGACTCCGGGACGCCACGGATCTTAAGATTGTTGCGTCTGGATCTGTCTTCCAGATCTGCAATTTTTGCTTGGATTTTGTGGATGTCTTCCTGATGGGAGACGTGAGAGTCCACTAATACATTATAGGAGGATGTGAATTCCTCCATCTTGTCTTCCAGATTGTGTACCCGGTCCCCCAAGCCATGCAGCTCTTTCTGGCAGTAGGAGATAGATGCAGCAATGTTAGCCTGCATGGAGTTGTTAAGCATGGACATCATCTCCTTGAGCGTGGTGTCTGACACTGGCTGCCCTGTGGTGGTAATGGCAGCAAAGGGGTCTGGAGGCGGTATATAGGCCCAAGGCAGAGGGCTGGTGGATGATTGAGTGCTCACCTCCATGTCCGGTGTTTCATATGTCGCATGGCTGCTGTCCCATCTAGGCCTGGATTTCGCAGGGCTTTGCGTGGAGGGAGTGGATGGAGAGGAGTCCCCTGTGCAGGATGATCGCATCTGGGTCGGTGAGCCGTGCTGCCCGGGGCTCGCCTGATGCAGGTGCGGCCGCCGCTAGAGGGCTGGCGCGCTGCGGCAATGGCTGGGAGCCGGCACCATTTTTTTTAAGACTGGGAGTCGCCGGCCGAAAGAAGTCCGAGAGTTTGCGGACTGTTGGGGCCTCGGTCTTCCGTCTTGCCATCTCTGGGGTGTGCGGGGAGTGATCACGCACTCGTTCCCGAAGAGCTGAGTTGTGAACAGCAGTTGTTGCGGGCCGTAGATCCGGAATTTTCCGGGTGGGATCAGGAGCTCCGGCTCTATGCGGCCATACTAGTTGGCGGTCGCCACGCCCCCCCCCCCCCCCCCCCCCTCTGCCTGTCATGTTTTTTTTTTTTTTTATAAATTTTATTGAAAATTTCTTCACAGTACAGTAACCACAATCAAAACAACATGTAATGAATGAAGGTACAGTCGTGTACAGACAGTCGCATTATTGCACCAATAATAAACCGAGAACAGGTAAATAGCGGTATTACTGCATGAAGGTGGGGGGGGTGGTGGGGTGAAAAGTAGGGAACCTGGGGGGGGGGGGGGTAAAGACTACGGAGGACGGCCATAAGTAGTTTGAGGACACCTAGAGTAGAGATAAAATATGCAAATATTCAGATAGTAAAGTGGGACCATCAATTCAATAGTGCCATAGGTAACATTGGCAGATGGATGGACTGACAATAATAACTGATGTTACATTGAGCCCGTCCTTTTCAGCTTAGCAAGATGACCAGTATGGTACGCTGGCCGATTGTGAAGGTCCAGTTGTTCCTGATTTGTGAGCGTAGTAAGGATAAAAGCATTCCAGCGGTCGGAGAAGCGATTAAAAGAGGCAACACTCCCAACATCCATGGACAATCTTTCATTATAGAGACACAGTTTTATGTGTGTGATTTTGGGGCACAAATGGGAGGTCCATTTGTTCAGTATGCATTTCCTGGCTATAAGGATGCAAAGTAAGATCCATTCCTTATGGGGGAGACCGGTGTCCGGGGGTCTGGAAAGAACTTGCGGGTCCCAATATCCGAAGAGCAAAAGGAAGGGATCCTTGGGTATGCGGACTTGCGTGACTCCAAAAATGAAAGAGAGAACGTGGTCCCAGAAGTTGGATATAGCCGTGCATTGCCAAAAGTGGTGGGCCAGGGTGGGGCGTGGAACTTTGCAGTGTGGGCATGTCACACCCTGTGGTTTATGAGGATCCATAGAGAACGGCATATAGGCACGGTGCAAAATGCGCAACTGAGTTTCCCTCCAAATTTCATTCGGTGTCAGGCAAAGAGTTGCAATAAGTCCTGTTCGAAGTCGGAGGAAAAGATCTGGATGTGGAAAGGCTGTACCCCAGTTCAGAACTGTTGAGTCAGATAGGGGGGGTGTGGACTTCAAAAGGATCGGTTTATATATGCCCGAAATAGTGTTTATATTGTCAGCAATAAAATTGTCTAGGATGGAGAGGCGGAAGCGATCAAAGTCAGAGCTACACGACTTGCGAATAAAGCTCAAGCATTGTCTGTAGTAGAAATGATGAGAAGGTGGCAGGGAGAAGGCTTTGGCTACAGCAGAAAAATCCAAGGGGGTGCCAGAGGTGAGTGGATGCTACGTTATTTTGGTTGACATAACATATGCTACGCAATGGAGGCTTATCCTTTATTCTAGTGACCAGGAAGTGTCGAGGCATTGGCCGAGAGAGTGCGGTAAGCAGCGGTGTTTTTGGTGGGGCATCCACCAACGCCATAACTTTGCTTGTTTATTTGTCTCCTTAATCACTACACGTGGTTCTTGGCATTATCAGCACTCGGCACTTTATATGTACAACATATGATGTTTACAATGTGGCACACTAAGCACAGCCCATAAATGGCACGTAGCACTTTATATACTATACATATATTTTATATTTTATATCTTATTGGGTGCACTTTAGCACTATATGCACTTTTCTAATTTGCACATGCACGATTTAAAGTGGTAGCGCCGGGTCCAACTTTTTTGCATTTTTTCTATTTTACTGCCTCAGAGGTAGGTTGGAGGCAGCTTACACCACCATTTGAGCCTGATTCAGTACAACTCCATAGCGCTGGTATACAATCCCTTTTATTTACTTGCCAGAGGTACTGTCACACAGATCCGAAAATTTTGTGAGGCCGTTGGTTTTCCAGAGGTAAAAGATACCAGAGTCCATGCCAGTGGCGGCCTGTGCATAGGGGGCGCCAGGGCGCCGCCCCCCCCCCTGAAAAAAGGAAAAAAAAAAAATTAAAAAAAAAAAAAAAAAATTACAAAAAGATCGATAAAGTTTTCCAAAAAAAAAAATTGTGTTCGCCGGCCTATGTGGAGGCTGTGGGGGGGTGGGGTTTACGACCCAGAAGAGGCGCCGATTGGCTGCCTTCTGGGGCGTAACCTGGGCGCAGGGTACAGCGCTAGGAAACCCCCACTTTCGGAATGTCCTGGCTGTGATTGGTCCAGTCTCCAGCCTGGACCAATCATCATCCAGGACATCTGATGCTGACCCGTGACCCCGCTGACGTCGCGTACGTCAGTCACGAGTCAGTGCGGTGGACGGCCGGCACAGCAGAGCGGAGCGGAGACTTGGAGAGAGCAGACCGGACACCGGAATCGGCAGGGAGACGGACGGACGGACGGACGACCAGGCAGTCACCTCAGCAGGCCGCAGCGTCTCTCTCCAGAGGAGTGGAGGTCATCTGACATCTGGACTGGAAGAGAAGATCGAGCCACCGGTAAGTGAGTCCTTCTCAGTCAGCGGGAAACTGAAAGAAAAACCACGGGATGCACAAGGCTATGGAAGGCAGCCATATTCTTCTGCCTCATTTTAATAGTATGCTGTAGCCCCTGGGACCACACTGTGCTGCTGTCCTACATTGTATTCTGGGGACCCAGGGGTCACATTCTGCTGCTCTACTGTTTTGTGGCCCAACACTGTGGGGGAGATGGGACTGGAGGGGGAGGACATGGGATGGGGGAGATGGGACTGGAGGGGGAGGACATGGGATGGGGGAGATGGGACTGGAGGGGGAGGACATGGGATGGGGGAGATGGGACTGGAGGGGGAGGACATGGATGGGGGAGATGGGACTGGAGGGGGAGGACATGGATGGGGGAGATGGGACTAGGAGGAGGAAGACATGGGATGGGGGAGATGGGACTGGAGGGGGAGGACATGGATGGGGGAGATGGGACTAGGAGGAGGAAGACATGGGATGGGGGAGATGGGACTGGAGGGGGAGGACATGGGATGGGGGAGATGGGACTGGAGGGGGAGGACATGGGATGGGGGAGATGGGACTGGAGGGGGAGGACATGGGATGGGGGAGATGGGACTAGAGGAGGAGGAAGACATGGGATGGGGGAGATGGGACTGGAGGGGGAGGACATGGGATGGGGGAGATGGGACTGGAGGGGGAGGACATGGGATGGGGGAGATGGGACTGGAGGGGGAGGACATGGGATGGGGGAGATGGGACTGGAGGGGGAGGACAGGGATGGGGGAGATGGGACTGGAGGGGGAGAACATGGATGGGGGAGAACATGGATGGGGGAGATGGGACTGGAGGGGGAGGACATGGATGGGGGAGATGGGACTGGAGGGGGAGGACATGGATGGGGGAGATGGGACTGGAGGGGGAGGACATGGGATGGGGGAGATGGGACTGGAGGGGGAGGACATGGGGTGGGGGAGATGGGACTGGAGGGGGAGGACATGGGGTGGGGGAGATGGGACTGGAGGGGGAGGACATGGGATGGGTGAGATGGGACTGGAGGGGGAGGACATGGGATGGGTGAGATGGGACTGGAGGGGGAGGACATGGGATGGGTGAGATGGGACTGGAGGGGGAGGACATGGATGGGTGAGATGGGACTGGAGGAGGAGGAAGACATGGGATGGAGGGGGACATGGTGGGATGGTCAGTGCGTGGATTTAGTGGGCAGGCCCTGGAGAATGTTTTAGGTTAGGCATGGGGGGGGGGGGGGGCTGGCCTAAAGTTGTGTAAGGGGTCCCAGAATTTCTGGTGGCTGCCCTGGCGCCAATGTTATGGGGCAGACTGGAGTTAGAACTAAGCCCTCCAGTGCCTCGCTGAGACGGCTGACATCTTCCAACAGTCTTCCTTTCAGATTTGCAGCCTCTGGCTATATAAGTGGCTGGGGGGGACGGGATGACATCACTCCCACACATGCAGGCAAAGGTGGAGCCTAAAGAGGAAGGGATGTGGTTTTGCAAATGACAAGAAGGGTCTTAAACAGGAAGGGGTGTGGCCTTGACAGGAAGGGGGTCATATTTAAATTAGGGGTGCACGAGTTTAGATAGGCCTAGGGCAGCACAAAACCTAAATACACCACTGAATACAGTATTTTGATTTGTCCACAAATGTGATTTTGTATATGCCACAGTTTTTGATAAAAGATTTTTTTTTTTTTTTGTAATAAAGTATAGTGGTAGTTCACACAACAAACAGTATATCACTTTTTCATAGCTGTGTATATGTAGATCAGAGTCGTTATTGACAATTGTCTATAAAAGCATAGAAACAGGAGTTAATTAGGTTTCAGCTGTAGTGCTACTCCAAGAGGAGACGCTGAATTGTTTTGTTAATTCCTCTGTATACTTGAAGATGACACACCTCACTCACCTAGCACTTACAAACACACTGTAAGGTATTTCAAGTAATTTATTATGTCAAGCATAGCCTAAAACCTAGTACACACCACTATTTTTTTTCCATTCAATTTAGGGGGCTGAACAAAAAAAACCTGACAACTCAGATCAGAGCTGCTGTACTAACAATCCAATGTTAGTACAGTGACCTCCCTTGCTATTCTCTTGTTTTATTTGACAGGGGGACAGCCCGGTCAGCGCTCTCAGCCACTGGCTGATTGTGAGCCGATCGGCAGACCTTTTGCTGGCTTGAACCTTTAACAGAACCTGGCCAAGCAGCCGGCTTCTGTCAGACCGGCTGCCATACACACGGGCCGAATGTTGGCCTGTTTCTATTGAACCAGCTGAAATTCGGCCTATGTGTACTAGGCTAAAAAGAAGAAAGGATTATCAAGTGTTATACAAACAATCCATAAGACATTGCCACTACTCTCAGAGATGTGGTTAAACACTCACAGTTTTTCTGAATGACAGTTATAACTGCCCCATAGCACATTTACTGCTACAGGGTGGCCCTCCTGTGCAAAATCACGTATAGATACACGATTCTGCACTTCCGCCTATGGGGCGTGTGAGCGCTCTGCCGGTGGCCCCCTTCTGCTGTGAATACTCACAGCAGGAGCCGATCTGCGGGTGCTGGGCACTGGATGTCCACGAGTGCACGCCATTCATCAGGCAGAGACACAGAATGGAGATCTGCCTATGTAAACAAGGCAGATCTCTGTTCTGACAGGCGAGAAGGGATGGATTGTATGTCCCTGCAAAACATGGAAAAAAAATTAATCAGCAGTGGCGGCTTGTGCATAGGGGGCGCTGGGGCGCCGCCCCCCCCCCCCCCCTAAAAAAAGAAAAGAAAAAAAAATACAAAAAGATCAATAAAGTTTTCAAAAAAAAAAATTGTGTTCGCCGGCCTATGTGGAGGCTGTGGGGGTGGGGGGGTGGGGTTTACGACCCAGAAGAGGCGCCGATTGGCTGCCTTTTGGGGGCGTAACCTGGGCGCAGGGCACAGCACTAGGACACCCCCACTTTCGTGATATCCTGGCTGTGATTGGTCCAGTCTCCAGCCTGGACCAATCATCATCCAGGACATCCGATGCTGACCCGTGACCCCGCTGATGTCGCGTGCGTCAGTCACGACTGGAGTGGACGGTGGACAGACGGGCACTGCAGAGCGGAGAGGAGACCGGAATCGGATTCAGAGACGGACGACCCGACCAGTCACCTCACCAGGCCGCAGCCGCGCAGCGTCTCAAGAGGAGCGGAGGTCATCTGGAAGAGAAGACAGACACTACAGTGCACGAACTCGATCACCCTGGTAAGTGAGTCCTCCTCAGCGGCCGGCAATGGAGGGATCTGAATCTGATCAGTCGGCCAGCATTGCCATTTGCCATACAACTCATTCCAGATGATCTCTCCCTCTTCTTGGCTCCCTCCCATTGATGGATTATTTTAGGGAAACCCCGGGCCATAAAGTGTACAAGAAGGGCAGTGTCACCCAAAATAAGCTTCAGCTGAGCTCACCATACACCAGAATTTGGGTAAAAATATTTGTCATATTTTGTAAAAAAAAAAAAAAAAAAAATGACAAATATGTTGGAAAGGAGGGAGAAGGGTTTGGGAGAGTAGAACTTTCCCTTTTTGGAGTGAGGTTTCCTTCTAAACAGATTTCATTATAATATGTATAACCTTTCCCCCAATGCAAACAACATTGACAGTCAGAATTTAATTCGTTCAAGAGTCAAGACAATATATGCATCCTGTCCTTAGAATTTTATGGTCAGTGCAGTTAAAAATGAATATCCATTTGAACCGAAAAGCGAACATTGCCAGCCATTGAATAACACTGCTTTTCACAGTCAGCACGAGGTCTGGGTGCTCCCATTCCAAATTGTGTGCCAATGTAGACTTTGCATTTTTGTGTACCAACTATATTGACCAGACCATAAAAAAATGCTGGGCAGTGGGCAGCACTGTGGGCACTGGGCAGCCATTGCCATCCATTCCATGCCAAATTAGATTGCCATGCCTTGCCAATTTGCCATCACCAATGCCATCCATGCCTGCTGTACCTACCTGTTTTGCCATGGGCTGGGTCCATCCATCATGGTTGGTTGGATCATGGATGGACCCAGGCCAGGCCAGAACAGGTAGGTACAGGCATGTGAGGTCACGGTGCAAGATTTATCAAGTTACCCAGGCCAGGCCCAGACCAGAGTGTGCACAGATATCGTTGATATATATATATATATATATATATATATATATATATATATATATATATCATCATGGATGGATGGATGATACATCCATCCATGGATTGATATATATATATATATATATATATATATAAAATCATATCTGCACACTGTGGTCTGGGCCCGGCCTTGGTAACTTGATGTTATTCTTCTTGCACCTTGACCTCACATGCCTGTACCTACCTGTTTTCCCCTGGCCTGGGTCCATCCATCCATCCATGATGATAATGATATCTGTACTCTCGTCTGGGCCCGGCCTGGGTAACTTGATAAATCTTGCACCGTCCGTGACCTGCCTGAGTGCCTGTACTACCTACCTGTTCTGGCCTGGGTCCATCCATCCATCCATCATGGATGGTTGGATGGACCCAGGCCAGGCCAGAACAGGTAGGTACAGGCATGTCACGGTGCAAGATTTATCAAGTTACCCAGGCCGGGCCCAGACCACAGTGTGCAGATATCATTATATATATCATCATGGATGGATCATCCATCCATCCATCCATCCATTCATGATGATATATGTGATAGATGGTGGTGGTCACAGTCTGCATTGATGTCTGATCATTGGGGGCACAGCAAGCTGGTGGTCAGTCTGCATTGATGATTGGGTGGGGGAGCACGGCATGCTGGTCATGTCTAATGCCCCATACACACGTGCAGATTATCTGCAGACTTTTGTCTGCAGTTTTACCAAAACCATATAATATGAGGTCAAACCTAAACACTTTCAATGTGTATGCAATCCGGCAGGCCCTTGCACTACATAGAAAAGGTAAGTCTGCAGACAAAAGTCTGCAGATAATCTGCACGTGTGTACGGGGCACAAGGCCTACATACACAGGGTATCTGTGGCCTATACATATTAACAGCCTGTGTACAGTATATATATCTGTGTTGGAGTTACTTCATGTGCAGACATTTACTAATGTATGTGAATTCAGTGTGCAGGCTCTAAATTATTTTACTTTTTAAATGGGACAATTACTCCTCTTCAGAATATTAACTTTATGTTTTAATAATTTTACTGAGTTAGTGAGTTTTATACCATCTTATACCAGGCCGCTGTGTGCCATTTACTATTAATAAATATATAGTGCCAGGCCAGCAGCCTGCTTAGCAGTGAGTGTACACCATATAAGACAGTGCAGGTCAAGCCAATTACATTGTACACTGGCTAAGTTAGCATAGCACTTTACCAGTGTACAATGTCATTGGCCTGGCCTGGCCTGCACTGTCTTATATGGTGTACACTCACTGCTAAGCAGGCTGCTGGCCTGGCACTATATATTTATTAATAGTAAATGGCACACAGCGGCCTGTTAGAAGATGGTATAAAACTCACTAAGGGCTCTTTCACACGGGCGATCCGATCAGATCCGCCTGTCAGTTTTTTTAGGCGGATCTGATCGGATCCTCCATGCAGCTCTATGGGGCAGCGGATGTCAGCGGAGACCCCTCCACTGACACCCGCTGCCATCTGTATCCAATCCTGTCTGTGAAATCTGGACGGATGGAAACCCTATTTTTCCATCCGTTCAGTGATCGGATGAGAGCTGACAGGTGGTCCGCTCTCATCTGATCCCCCATAGAGGGCAGCAGGGGCTGAGACACCTCCCTCTCCGCTCTGCAAGTGGAGACGGAGCTGTCATTTGCCAGCTCAGCGGGGATCGCGGATGGATCCCCGCTGAGCAACACGGATCCGCCTACGGAGGCGGACCGTGTGAAAGAGCCCTTACTCAGTAAATTTATTAAAACATAAAGTTAATATTCTGAAGAGGAGTAATTGTCCCATTTAAAAAGTAAAATAATTTACACAGACAGCGGCCTGGTAGAAGATGGTTCCATCATGGTTATGGACTGGTGGCATGATGAGAAGTCCTTGTAGAAGTTCTGGCCTCATCCAGGACAGGGAAGGATGCCACACTGCCCACTCTATTAGGGATGCCCCCCCCCCCCCCCCATCCTATGATAAGGAGTCCAGACAGCCTGCTGAGCCACCCTCCTATTCCTAGATTCACACAAAGGTAAAATGAGTAAACTTGACACATTTTAATTCAGTTTTAATAGTTATCACTGATGGAGGTCACACAGTCTAGGAATGGGAGGGTGGCTCAGCAGGCTGTCTGGACTCCTTATTATCATAGGAGGGGGTTGGAGAAATCCCTAATAGCAGAGTGGGTAGTGGCACCTTCCCTGTCCTGGATGAGGGAATGGATCTTGAGGACTTTTTTATAGTGACCTGTAATTAGTTTATTTATGTTCACCTGCTGATCCTGCTAGTAAGACTAAGTGCATTGTTTTCAACAAAACAAGCAGTCCTGCAGATGTTGCAGTTAGAAGGTTCTGACAAACCATTTACACTGACAGAGGTGCTCACAATGATCAGCTTTTGTATATTTATGTCAGTTTCCATATGCTGCTGCACCTTTTTTCTTGCTTGTCTCAGCAATACCACTTCTGATCATTTGCATGTAGTCAGTACAACATGTCACTGTAGACCACTGTAAAAATCATTAAGTAGGCGAACAAAAAATGTGTGTGCGAGGCTTCAGGGTGACGTGCAAAACACCTTCAAACCTCCTAGCCTAACTATCATAACTCTTGATTAAATAGACACTTGCATATAGAATTGCCATACGGATCTCTCTTTTAAACATTCCCATATTGTCCTTTGACTCCTAGGTACTGATCATTTTGGAAGTGAGGCACATTTGTCAGCCATGATGAGTAATAGAGAAAATTCTGTGGTAGCTTTAAAAGAAAACCCCTTCTCGCGGCGTTCTGATGCTGAGAAAAAGAGGCTAAAGGAGCTTGGACCAGATCGTCCCAACTTGCAAATTAAGCAGCAGGCAAGTGATCGTGGTCGAGTTTACACTCGGAGCTTTTCCACCACTTGCTATGAGAGACGGAGTTGGCTTGCTGGATGTGATGTCAGTAATGCCTTCTTTTGTTTTCCCTGTTTGCTGTTTCAAGCTCATGGAACTGACACATTGTGGATATCAACAGGGGTTTCTGACCTGAAACATCTCACTGACAAGTGCAAGCGGCATGAAGGTAGCCGAAGTCATCTGACCAATGCTATGAGGCTCCAGCTTTTTGGGAGCCATAGCATTGCTGAACAGCTAGATCAAAGCTACAGGACTGCCATAAGAAAGCACAATGAGGAAGTCACCAAAAATAGACACATCCTGTCTAGAATTATAGACTGCGTGAAATTTTGTGGTGCTTTTGAGCTTGCTTTGCGTGGCCATGATGAGAGTGCCACTTCAGATAATCCCGGGATATTCCGTGGCTTGGTCGACTTTGTATCTTCTCTGGATGGAGTTTTGAAAGAGCACCTTGAGAACGCCACTGTGTTTAAGGGAACTTCAAAAACTGTGCAGAACGAGCTCTTGGACTGTATGTTGTCAGTTATTAAAGACCAAATTGTCCAAGAAGCACAAAACAGTGATTTTCTTTCCATCCAGGCCGACGAGACCACTGATATTGCCACACAGTGCCAACTTGTGCTTGTGCTGCGCTACATTGATGGCAACAACCGCATCCAAGAGAGGTTTTTTGAGTTTATTCCTCTGCATACAACGACAGCTGATTCCATCGCTACAGCACTACAAGAGCGTCTTGCTGTCATCCTTCCAGAGGATCAGAAGAGTAAACTCATCTGCCAAGCCTATGATGGAGCTAGTGTGATGAGGGGTGCCACTGGAGGTGTGCAAAGGAAGATCCAGGATGTTTACCCAAATGCCCATTACATCCACTGCTATGCACATCAGCTGAATCTGATAATGCAGCAGGCCACTTCTCGCATATCCAAAGTGAGAATTTTTTTTTCTAACCTTGGAGGGTTTGCCAGCTTTTTCTCCAGATCACCAAAGCGCACGGATGTTCTGGATAAAGTAGTTGCCCATCGACTACCAACATCAAGCAGTGTCAGATGGAACTTCCACAGCCGTGCTGTCAATACAGTCTTTGAGCACAGAGAGGACCTCATTCGCTGTTTTGAACAAATCCAGGATTCTGGTGACTTTGACCTTACTACCACCAGAGAGGCAGGAGCCTTTGCCATGATGCTGGAGAATCAGGAGTTTATTTTTTTTCTGAACCTTTTCCACAAAATCATGCCACATGTGGACCTCCTCTATGCCAAACTCCAGCGGAAGGACATAGATTCAGTCCACATTAAGGGGAGCATCCAGCAGTTCCAGCAGGCCATACAGAAGATCAGGTAGCAGCTGTATTCATCCCTTTCCATGTTGTTGTTTTTTTTTTTTTTTGTTGTTTTAATTATTCTTACTACTTCTACATTTTTCAGAGATTCTCTGCATTCCCTGGTTGGTGAACTGAGTGAAGGTGGTTCCCAACCGAAGAGGCGGTGCCCGTTTGACCCAGCAACCCATAAAGTTATTGCAACAGAGGTTAGTTTTTATTTGTAGAAAATAATGTTTTTTTTTTTTCCCTCTAGTGGACAAAATTGGTATTACAGCATTCATAGCTCCCAGACCATCAGAAATGCATACAACTTAGAAACATTTACTTAGAATGTCCTGTGTTGATGTGTATGGAGTTCTGAGAAATTCTGGATTCAAAAACACTGAATATGATCTTCCTTTATAATAACTTAAACCTTAAAATGTTAACAAGTGCTTTTTGAAATCATAATTTCTCTGCATCCCATACAAATGCCCAAGACATTCTGAGTACATATTTAAGTTTCATGCATTTCTGATGCTCAGGGAGCTGACACATGACATTGACATTTTGTCACCAGTACCTAATTTTGTTTTTTTTCTCATTCTTGATAGGTCTGTGATACCATCCTCCTACACACCATGGAGCGGTTCTCCTTCACAGACCATCTGGTTAGTGCCACCCTGCTTCAAGCGGACAAGTTTGAGCAGTATGCGAGGGAATTCCCAAAGGATGCACTTAGCACTACTGTGAAAACCTATCCTGTACTTGATGGGAGTAGGTTAAAAACGGAGCTTAGTCTCCTCTACTCCGAGGAGCAATTCCGAACATGTCAGGGAGCTGTGGACTTATTCCAGTTTTTTGTGGCGAACAATCTTACAGATGTCTTTGCAGAGACTTTCACTCTCCTCAAGATCCTCATCACCACACCCATGACCACAGCAGAGGCTGAGAGGTGCTTCTCAACCCTAAAAAGGATCAAGACTTTTCTGAGGAACACCATGACCCAGGAGAGGTTGAATGCATTGGCCATGCTGTCTATGGAAAAGAGACTGGTGACAGAGATGACCGATTTCAACCAGAAGGTCATCGAGAAATTTGCATCCCTTAAGGAAAGAAGAGCAAAATTTCTTTTCAGATAAGGACGCTGGCTTTTTGTGGTTTGGTTTTAGTTTTCTTCTTTCATGTTTGAATTTTGTTAATAAAATGTTCAAAGCAATACATTTGTCATTTTTCTTCCATTTTCCTTCCAGTTCACAATTTTGTGCCGGTCTATCACATGAAATACATGTACGTTTTTTGGTGGTAAATAACATGACAAAATATGGATTATTTAAAGGGGTAACTATGAATGCTTTATCAAGGCACTCTTCCTTGATCACTCATGGCCCCTTTAACACTTGTGTGGCATCAAAGTCAGGCAATTTTTTACCGCGTTTTTTGCCGCAAATTTTTCTTTTTGCGCCCCCCCAAAAATTTTGAGCACCAGCCGCCACTGGTCCATGCCCAGTGAGAACATAGGGTTTCCCTGAATCGGGAGGTGCCGAGACATGTGGAGAGGAAGATGTAGAAGCTTTCTGAGTTCCCTCCATGCAATGGCCGTATCACGGAGCAGTACATTATGTTGGAGGACAGGGGCCAAGGTTTTCCATTTGCAGTGTAGCAAGGCAGACAGGGAGACAGGGTACACCATAGCGGCCTCCAATGTATACAAAGAGCAGTGGGTAGACTGAGTTAGCCAATCAATACATATCCTAAGTAAGCATGATAAGTTGTAAACTCTTATGTTGGGGAGACCAATTCACCCCTCTCTCCTGGGCAGCTGCAATTTCTTAAGAGATATCCGTGAACGCCTGCCTCTCCAAATAAAATGAGAGATAGCCTTGTTCAAAAGCTGAACATCTTTATGTTTAAGCAACAGAGGCAGGGTTTGCATTGGATAGAGCAGTTTAGCGAAGCTGACCATCTTGACCAGGTGACATCTGCCAAGGAGAGAGAGAGGCAATTCCATCCAGCTGCCCAATTCCTGTACAATTTTGGTTATCAACGGTGGAAAATTTAGTGTGTAAAGTGAGGAAGGGGTCTTACCAATTTTTATTCCTAAATAGGTTATGTGAGTTTTGGCTATAGAGAATATAGAAGTCTGTGGCCATTGACGGGTTGGACAACAGGTGAGAGGTAGTATTTCGCTTTTTTGATAATTAATGCAGAGACCCGAACATATTTTAAAAGTGTCAAAGATAGATTTTATAGTGGGTAGATCAGAAGCCGGATTGGACGTAAAAATAAGCACGTCATCAGCAAAAAGGGCCGTACGGAGGTCGTGCTCACCCACCTTGATGCCATGTAAAGGGGCTTGTTCTGCTAGGTATCGGGATAAAGGTTCCAAGGCTAAATTAAAGAGTAGGGGTGAGAGGGGGCAACCTTGTCTCGTACCTTTATGCAGGCTAAATTCCCCCGTGAGGAGACCCTCCACCACCAGTCTGGCTGTAGGTGCCTTATACATGGAATCAATCAAATGGGTGGAGACCCCAGAGAAGCCCATGTCGGAAAGGACCAATCGACAACCAGTGAAAACCCACGTTGTCGAAGGCTTTCTCGGCATCCAGGGTGATGATTGCCAGGTCTTCCCCAGGGTGGAGCCGGGCCTGTTCCAAAACCACAAGATATTTAGCATGGCCGTTTTACCTTTCACAAAACCTGATTGGGCCGAATGGATTAAATGGATGGCCGAAGAGGGTAAAAGGTTAGCCAATCTGGTCGCCACTAGTTTTGACAAAATTTTTACATCCAAATTAAGTAGGGAAATTGGGCGGTAAGCACCTGGGTCAAGAGGGTCTTTACCTTTTTTAGCTAAGAGTTTAATTAAGGCTTGATTACCGGTCGGCAGATATTCGCCGCCTTCCCAAATGTTGGTGTAAACCCGATGTAGAGTGGGTTGGATCACTTCGCGAAAGGATTTGAAAAATTTGCCGGTAAAGCCGTCAGGGCCAGGGGCTTTATTAGAGGGCAGGGATTTTATGACCAAACTCAGTTCATCTGGTGAAATTGGAGCATTAAGAGTTTCCAGCTGTGAAGGGGTCACCTTAGGCAGCTTAGTGCGTTGCAAGAACTCGCGGGTGGTCGGGGGGTCAATGGGGTCTCTAGAGTAAAGCCTGGAATAGTATTCCAGCATTGCCTCACTGATCCGCTTAGGGGGAAGTTGAGGGAAATTCAGGAGGTGTGCGATGAGTTTCTCGAAAAATGGTTTGTCCGGTGTGTTCAGAGCATAAACATTGGATATTAACAA
This sequence comes from Pelophylax lessonae, assembly GCF_965119305.1. Lineage (NCBI taxonomy): Eukaryota > Metazoa > Chordata > Amphibia > Anura > Ranidae > Pelophylax > Pelophylax lessonae. The sequence continues at coordinate 58,709 of NW_028119695.1, forward strand.
CTCCGTGGAGCCAATCTGGATGTGAGCCATACAAAAACGACCATGGTCGTCAGATGTGACTGACAAAACATTACAGGATAGATTTTTATGGATCAGTATAATGACCCCAGCCTTGCGACCTAGAGCTGCTGATCTCAGCACCTCACCCACCCAGAGCTTCCTAAGCCGGTGGAAGTCTGAGGGGGCGAGGTGTGTCTCTTGCAGTAGGGCAATGTCTGCATGCAGTCTGTGCAAGTGACGTAAAATTTTCATGCGCTTGAGAGGGGACCGGAGGCCCTTAACATTCCATGATATTAACTTCAGGGAGGGTAATCAGGGGAGAGAACTGGTTGCAGGAGTGGGAATGAACACGCCTTAGCTGGAAGCTCAGAGAGTAAGTATCTGACTCTAGATGGGGTAAGAGCAAAGATATGCAAATAAATTGGGCCAGGGCCTTCACCACAATTAGTGAGGGAAGCAAGGTAAAGGGTGAGATATAAGGAGAAGGGGTAGGGGAATACAAAAAAACAACATACAAAAACCAGAACTAACTTCTCTTTTTTCCACATGGGGTCACAATCGAGGGGGTCTCCCACTCACAACGGCCCACGCAGATGCACACAAAATCGCCCCAAGGGAGTCAAAGAGGATGACTTCTCCTGCTGTAAAAAAAAAAAAAAAAACACAGGGGGAGAAATAATGTGTGCCCTGGGAGGGATGGAGCGAGCGGCAGGGCCAACAACCCAGGGGGGAAAAGAAGCATGGCAAAACATAGCAATGTAATCACATGTAAATACATAGAGAAAATAAAACATGTTCCCTAGGGAGCGGAGTCCTGTAAAAAAAATGAATAAGGCATGGGAGTGAGGTAATTGAGGGTTTGATCAACAGTCAGGTGAGCGAGTACTCGCGTGAAAGGAGAATGAAGATGGAGGACAAAGTCCAACTACAGTACCTTTAGCTGCAGAACAGGCAGGTCCGAGTCCGAGACCTGGGAAAACATATGTAAAGCATACCACAAAATTACTGCGATTGAAGATTGAACATTGAAGATGCAGGAGAAAGTTCAACGGTGTTTAGTGCGGTAAGACGGATCAGCGAAGCGCTGGCGCTTTGGCGAGTCCTTTCGGGGGCTCCGTTGATCCATAGGTCGCGGGAAAGAGAGAGGCCTAGGGGTAAACTGTTGCTGATTGTCTGTATTCAAAGAGCGCAAATAATAAGGGATCCTGGAATGACAGCTGCTCACCAGTAGATGATTTCAGACGCAGAATGGCGGGGTAGGCAAGGGTGAACTTTACGTGTTGTTGGAAAAGCTGGGAGCAGATTTGCTGAAAGGCTTTCCGTTTTTTTGACACTTCAATGGAGTAATCAGCAAATATTAAAACTTTGACCCCATCCACCTGAAGGGATTTGGATTGTCTGTATTTCTGCAGTAGCAAGTTCTTGTCAGCATAATTAAGAAATTTAGCAATGATGGGCCTAGGGGTCTTGCGGTCCTTAGAATGAGCCCCAATGCGGTGAGCTCGTTCTACCACATGAACACCGGTCAGACCAAGCGCCTCCGGGATGCGGCGGGAGCAGAAGTCAATCAGCTCTGAAGAAAGTAGCGATTCTGGGACTGCCACAAAACGCAAGTTGCTGCGTCTGGCTCGGTTTTCCAAGTCTTCAAGTTTCTGTGACAGGAATACATTCGTCTTTTCCTGCATTTGTTCTTGGGCCTGCATGTGATAAAGTTCATCCTCCAGGCTGGAAATACGCTGCTCAGCCTCGTTTAACCTGGTGACATGTTCCCCCAGCTCCTTCTTTATTTGCAGCATGCCAGACTGCACTGCTTTCTCCACAGTGCTTTGTATGGTAGGGGACAGGAGAGAGGCAACAGCCTGTGCGATCCGTTCAATGAACCCCGGATCGATGTGCGGAGTATGGGAGGAGGAGGGGCCGCCCACCTCCATGGCTGGCTCCGAGGCCTCTGCCGGCTGCTGTGAGGAAAGCGCGGCTTGGACAGCGGGCGGTTCCTGGGCTGCCCGCGGACCCGATTTCTCCAGGAAACGATCCATCGTGGTGGCGGGTGAGTGCACGGCCGGGCTGCGGGTCCCCGATGGGTACAATAGCGGGCGAATGGCAGATTTTTAAGCCGGGCGCGGGAGCTGAGGTGGAGTGTGACTACTCCATGCGGCGCCGGAACCGAAAGCCATGTTTTTTAATTACCCTGTGACAAAAGTCTCTAGAGAATTGCAGTATATCTGGAAAAAAGGTATACAACACCTCACTTCAATCTGTGGTATTGGGGGGGCCACAGTTTTATCACACCAGTTCTACAAATAATTGGCTAGTAACTGTTGTCACTGTGTGTAGCACAGTTAATACAGCAACAGAGACCAAAAGTTTACAGGACTAAAATACACTCTTAGAAAAGTATACTGTTAAATAACATGCCACTTCAATATGTGGTATTGGGGGCCACTGGTCTATCACACCAGTTGTTCAAAAAATTGGCCAGGGAGTTTGGCACTGTGTATATCAGATTGAATGCAGCAAAAGAGGCAATATTGTTGCAGGACACAAATACACTCGTAAAAGTATACTCAGATAACACCCCACTGCAATATGTGGTATTGGGGGGGGCAATTGGTCTAACACACCAGTTATAATACATTAAAAGTGCTTTTGTCACTGTTTGTAGTCAGGGCTAGCCTTAGGTGTTCAGGCGCCCTGTGCGAGCTAATCCTGTGCACCTTTTTTGCACTTTGACTTTTCTTTTTTATGATCACTAATAACTTAGCCCCCCTTACATCAGAGAACCCCCGCACATCAGAGACCCCCCACACAAAGTCCCCTTAATTTAGAGCCCCCCTACATCAGAGAGACCCCCTCACATCAGAGACCCCCACACAGAGCCCCCTCACATCAGAGACCCCACACACAGAGCCCCCCCCTAAGGCCGGCCCTGTTTGTAGTATTGCTGCAGCAACGCTCAGTCACCACACTTGTCACAATGCTGCACAGTGCACAATAATACCACTGATCCACTATAATATGCTTTCTACGAACTATATTATACCGTGGATTACCCTCCCCCCCCCCCCCCCCCTTATATGGTGCACTGCACAGCAATACCAAAAAAATTGCAGCCCTTTAAATGGCTTTTGTGGACATTAACAGAGTGATTTGTGTGACTGTTGCCGATCTCTAACTTCCCCTAAAGCACAGACTGGATACCTGTCCTTAAACTCAAAAGAGACTGTAGTAGACCTATACCAAAATACCAGCCCTGAAAAGGATTTTTGTGGACATTAACAGAGCGTTTTGTGTCACTGCTGCCGATCTCTAACTGCCCCTAAAGCACTGACTGGATACCTGCCCCTAACTTGAAAAAGATACTAGTAGACCTATACCGAAATACCAGCCCTGAAAAGGACTTTTTTGGATCTTAACAGAGCTATTTTTCCCTTACAATCTCTCCCTGATGCATGCAGCAGACCTCTCCCTACGCTGACAAAAAGCAGAATGTGAAATGGCCGCCTGCTCTGGTCTATTTATAGGATAGGAGGCATGTACATGTGCTGAAATGTTTCAATGGCTGTCCTGTTCCACCTGATGGCTGTGTCATGGGTCAAAATTCTCCCCAATGTAAACTAATATGGCCGCCACGAACAACACCATGTGTTCGAAAATTGGCGGGTAGCGAACAAGCAAAATTTGCCGCGAACCGACCGCCGGGCGAACCGCAAGGCCATCTCTAGTGGGCACCCCTCCAATCAGATATGGTCACCTCTGTTGTCATACAGGTACCTCTGCTGTGACATGGGCCATGTCACAGCAGAGGTACCTGTATGACAACAGAAGTGACCATATTTGATTGGAGGTGCCCACATCACATCAGCGTGCCATATTCACACCAGGCCAGCAGTCCTCAAATCACACCAAAAGTGTCCAGACCATATATGGAGCTAAGTGCCTGTAACAAAGCTGTATTAGTCCAGACAAGTAACTGTTATGATTGATCTGTTATGACCATAGACACACATGTTTTCAGCATGGCTCTTTATGATGGAACAGATGGCAGAGCAGGAGGATGACAGCAAAATGAGGAGTTTTTAATACAGTGGCCTGTGGGTGTCAAACTGGTGGCCCTGCAGCTGTTGCGGAACTACAAGTTCTATCATGCTTCTGCCTGTGGGAGTCATGCTTGTAACTGTCAGCCTCGCAATTCCTCATGGGACTTGTAGTTCTGTAACAGCTGGAGGGCCGCCTGTTTGACACCTGTACAAGGAACTACAGAACCCAGCACTGCCCTGCTTCCCTATACTGTATGCTGTAACTAGGATAGATTTACAAATCTTACAGAGCAGAAGATATGTATGTCTGCAGAAAGATGGTCTGTGGGTGGTACTACTTTGTTCCTCATTGGTTCTAAAATCATCCTAATAGAGACTATTGTATTAATAAACTCAGAATTCTGTAAAAAAAAAAAAAAAAAAAAACAGATATAAAAAAATTTGAAAAAAAATGTGTAGATATTAGTAAAGGTGCTACACATGTCCAATGATAAAGGAAACATTTTCTACTTCAAACTTCTATAAAGGACTGTGTGCTGTCCGAGGTGATATTGTGATCAGATTTGTATGTAGCTGATACTTTGTACATATTTTGTGTCATTTACCTATCAGGCAGCTTATGGCTTTATCTATGGACATCAATCTGCTGTTGATGATGGAAATAGATACAAATAGACTGGGCTGGGCTGATGGAATAAATACAATGTTTCGTTTATCTTGCTTCTTTTCTCTTGTAAGAATGTGTGAGCGCGGCATAAATGTTTATTCAGCTCTGCCACCTTGTGGTGATTCCTGGTAGAACAGTTGGGTATGTGTGCAGTACAAGGCGATGAATTGGGAATGTATAGAGGCAGAAAGTGGAGATGATATCCGCAATAAATCTAGAATCAGGACGGTTCGATCCATTCCCCACAGTACTTCTTTACTAAATGTCATTATTATTAGTTTCCCACCCAAGAGCCGGACATAATTGGATTTATTTTCTTTATCAAGTAATATTTTATTGTGATAAATTGTATAATTAAAGTGCACTCTACAGGCAAACACTTTGTCTTCTTATCACACTCAGACTTGTAATACAGGTGAGTAGTAATGAGAGGAAATGTGATCACAGAACTTCATTCTCTCTCATCTCTTTTATTTCCAATCTATCTATGCTGATCGTCTACTCACCGCTAAACTCCTCCAACCAAATCCATCCCTCCTACGTCACATCACATTATAATTCATAGTTCAGGACATTATTTACTCTCTTGGCTATTAATAGGCCACGCCTATAATGGATCAGAGTTGCTTCTTTTAAATCTCCCGCCGTTATTCGACTGGCCAATAGGAAGATTCAGCCGCATTATCCCGCTAAACTCGACATTGTAGAAGTTCTATTCATAGATTCGCTCATCTTCCTCCAAATCACATCACTCGTGTCGCCTTTCAGGTTCCAAATATTCAATCAATTATTTTCTATTCCCAAACACCTCCATCCTTTAATTCTGCTGAATAATTTCTGGAGATCAGAGATCATTGAATATTAAATACCAAACAAACATCCCCCATCTGAAAAGGAACACAGATCTCAGATCCCCCTTCACACTCCTTGGAAGAAAAATACATTTTATTATGGGAAGAAACCGCCCAGAACTGTGATTGGTGCAATTTTCACATTTTAAAATTTAAATTTCCCGCCGGAATTCTATGGAACGTTCCAATTATCTCAGATAGAATAATCCGACACTAAAATCTGATATCTCTTCCTCCGGGAACATCGATCATCCGTCCTCTGAATTGTCGGGCAGTTTATCTAACCAAGAATAATAAATACGTTAGAAATATTAGGTTCAGTTTCAACATAAACGATATATTCTCCTCACCCAGCAGCCAGCTCGGAAAATCGGCTCCATCACCCGGAGTGCGGACTCTACAATCAACTATAACAATGCATCAACTGCCCAACCAATGTAATTTGTAATATTGTTCTGTTCTTCCATAGCTTTGTTAAACGTAAAACAGATCGAACAATCAGATCGCAGAGTGTATGGGTAGCTAGACATCGCAGCACTCCATTTCTTAGTGAAAAGAAATGAGCGGCAGTTCCTATGGTTACACAATAAATGTGTAGAAATGAGTGTTGGGAGTTGTGAATGATCAGCCCTTTGTGTGAGAAGGTGGGTGGCCCTGAAAAGGACCTTTGTTGTGATGAAGTGGGGTAAGCGGTGGGGTTTTTTTAACCTCCGAATCCGTAGAGAGTGCGCCCCTGGCGTTTGAGAGCATAGACGACATCCATGGCGGTGACGGTCTTCCTCTTGGCGTGCTCGGTGTAGGTGACGGCATCGCGGATGACATTCTCCAGGAAAACCTTCAGCACTCCGCGGGTCTCCTCATAGATGAGTCCGGAGATGCGCTTGACACCCCCTCTGCGGGCCAAACGTCGGATGGCGGGTTTGGTGATGCCCTGGATGTTGTCCCGGAGCACCTTCCTGTGCCGCTTGGCGCCTCCTTTCCCCAGACCCTTCCCTCCTTTACCGCGCCCAGACATGATGATTCTCTGCTACAAAGACAGACTGAGATCAGCTGTCTGCCCGCCCTCCTTATATACAGCCTGAGCGGACCAGATGGAAACCTTCCTGGGAAAGAGGCGGAGTCACACCGTTCATACAAAAATAAGACAATTTAATTCATTTATAAGGCACCTAATTATTATATTATATTCCGATACATTAATGCAACAGCAATACATTTCCGGAAGATGCATTTATTCCTTCTTATCATGTATTTCTATTTATAGCTGGAGATTACACAGAGAAAGGGAATCTTTAACACTTCATAACAGAAACACAATCACCAGTTTTAATTGTTCAAAGTAATTTAATATTTATAAAATATTGTTTTGAAAAGGAAACAATGACACGTTTTCCCGACATCTCACCTTCCTGGGTGTAAGGCTGGGCGGACCTGATGGGAGACATGCTGAGAAGGGGGCGCTGTCAGTCATTTATTAAACTGCAGATAATTGCATTTATTTAGAATATTTTCATGAATGGAAACGGATGTAATTTATCAGAAGCGAGATATTTTCTTTATTGATTCATTGTACATTTTTTTCTGACATGTCATAATTTGATATATTTATATAAGTTTTTTCTTTCTTCATTTACTAGTTGGAAACATTGTTAACAGTTTGCTGATTTTAAAGTTACAAAGAGGGAGCCGATCAGACATGAAACATTTGTTTCATTGTACATATGTATCTGGCAGTGTAATCATTGCTACATATCTCTACCAGCACTTTCACTTTTTTATTCTAGTTTTAATATGGGGAAAATCTGTAACTGTTACATCTCTGAAAAAGGGAACATTAATTATCGGCCAGTTCCACGATCATATACAGATGTGATGACGAAACGTGTAATACTTCTTATCCCATCATATAGAAAGGTAGAGATCTATGAGAGAAGTCATCTCACTATCATGTTCTCTGTGTAGCAGTGTGTGTGTGTGTGTGGGGGGGGGGGGGTTGGATTCTGCATTCTGAGGACTTGGAATAAAAGAGAACATATGGAAATGTTTTACATTATTCAATCATCTTCACATTCCATTTCTATTCATCTTCTTGATAATAAAGCATTGATAAGATTTCTCGGATAAATGTCTCATCTGATGATCTCAGGTCTCAGTGTCGGATTTGGCGGTATAATAGGGCTGATTATTTCTCTGTAACGTTCTTTACAATTCAGGCGGCAAATTTAAAAAAGGAGCTATGTGAAATCTGGGCCAATCAGAGCTGTGGGCGTTTCCCTCTTAAGCCAGTTATGTCTTTCTTATGAGGATTTCATAGAAATCTATTCTGAGATCTTTCTCCGTTTCCCCCCGAGAAAATACTTGTTCAGTAGACTTTTCATTGATCTCTATAGGAAACATTCTCTAGCAGGGCGGAGTCTGTATTGTAAAGTAAAAGAAAAGCTTGGAAGAAATGTGACATTTATATTTCTAACGTATTTATTATTCTTGGTTAGATAAACTGTCCGACAATTCAGAGGACGGATGATCGATGTTCCCGGAGGAAGAGATATCAGATTTTAGTGTCTGATTATTCTTTGTGAGATAATTGGAACGTTCCATAGAATTCCGGCGGGAAATCTAAATTTTAGAATGTTAAAATTGCACCAATCACAGTTCTGGGCGTTTTCTTCTGATAATAAAATGTATTTTTCGTCCAAGCAGTGTAAAGGAGGATCTGAAATTTTTGTTGCTTTTCAGATGAGGGATGTTTGTTTGGTATTTAATACTGAAAGATCTCTGATCTCCAGAGGATATTCAGCAGAATTAAAGGATGACGGAAAATGAAAACTAACCCCTATAAGGAGATCACATCGTTCCTTATACGATATAAACAATTAGATGCTATATATATATATATATATATATATATATATATATATATATATATATATATATTCGAATTTGCTGTTAGAACAGACAGGTGTCATTATAGCACATTGTCCCCCCACCCGGATCACAATCTTAGGTGTATAAATATACGATCAGATCTCCTAAACATGTATGTCCGGCTCCTTCTTAGGCTCTGGGAAGATCTGTTGGATTTGGAAATAGAAAATAATTGATTCGGATTACTTGGCGCCAGACTTGTGTCAGTAATCATCGAGAATTTAACCGGTTTGGAAGAAATATTTGGAACCTGAAAAGCGACACAAGGGATGTGATTTGGAGGAAGATGAGCAGATCTATGAATAGAACTTCTACAATGTCGAGTTTAGCGGGATAATGCATCTGAATCTTCCTATCGTCCAGAAGGAGCACCTTTACTAATATATACACATTTATAGATGAATCATCATTAGCAGATTAAAAACTTAAAGTGTTAGTAATAAAGGAGCTAGGGAATAAAGGCCTCCTCACAAGGTGGTGCTGTGAATGCGAGCATAAAAAGGTGCCACATCCCAAATGTAATAGCAAAATTGATCAGTGAACTCTTATGGACTTTTTAGGCACCAAACTACACAAAATGTCTTAAAAATTATACCTGTTGTTACATTTTGTTCTTAAAACTAGTGATCGACCGTTAGTTTTTTTTTTTTTTTTATCGCCGATACCGATAGTTTGGTCATCGCATATCGGTAAATATCAACCGATATTTTCGTACATTAAAATAAAAAAAAAAAAAAAAATATATATATATATATATATATATATATATATATATTATTATTCTTTTACAGGTACTCTTGTGGAGGGATCTG